>NW_023458567.1:16590413-16613681 GCF_013731165.1 Rhagoletis pomonella | reverse complement strand
TGTGTAAAAGCTAAATAATTACTAAAAATTACTTTATTTGTTGGCTGAATTGTATTCAGCACGTGACTTATTACTGCAAATGCAAAAAAAAACTGACCTTCCACAAATTTGAGTTATATTGCACTTTGTAGACCATCATTACTCTAAATTACTCTATAAATGCTGATCGTTTCTAGCGAATGTTTAGATTCCACCCATCTACAGTGATATAACATATACATATGTACACTAACACACGCACTCAGCTGTAAAGTTTTTTGGTTGGCCAGCAATTACATTTACACAAATGTTTAAATGTCTTTTTTGTTAGAATCAAAAAGTCCCTTTTTAGACAATGAAATTTACGCTTCACTGCCACTTCGTAAAATTAGAAATTAGATACTAATTTTTCGCACTTAATTATGACTAATGATATCGGAAATCATTGCGAGCAAAGTTATCATTTTGCTATAAAAGGTCGGCCGTTGTGAAGGTTACACTTGGAATTGTAAATTTTTCTGCAGTTGGTTTAACATATTTGGATTGGAAAGGTTAGCAAATTGTTTAAGCAGTGAAATGTTGTTCCGTACCGTGATTTTGTGTTTGATAATTTGCGCTAGTTTGCAGTTGGCGGTGAGTGTTGAGTGTATTTCAAATGAATACAGTTTTTTTTTTAATGTTGGAAAAAAAATACTAAAAATTTACTTACTTACTTGCGCCATTTCGCTTCTTCACAGCTCTCACAAGCTTTGAGTCCATCGGCAGCTTTAAATTCAGCCGATCCTTCGTTTGCTGGCAATGCTGTTGGTGTTTCGCATGCCAATTGCATTTCCGCACGTGGCTATCGCCGTCCAGCTTCAACAACAGCAGCACCAGCTACCACAACTACTGCGGCAGCAAGCAGCGGCTAAGTATTTCGGTATCTTAATAAATTTAGCTAAATACCTGCAAACTGTAAATTTTCATGCATTCGAGTGCAAACTTTGATTTAAACGGGGAAAATGTTATTCTGTTAACAATTTATTTTTGATTTATTTGCAATTATTGAATTATGTACATACATATATCGTTTGTGTGAGGAGATAGCTAAGCTTTCTATGCGCTGAATTTGATTCAGCCGTGGCTGAATGTAATTTATCTGCTTTAAAAATGTGTAATCAAGGAAAAAATGTTTTATTTTTTCCCAGAAACGTATTCAGTGGCTTAAATTAAAGGCCACATTCTACAATATTGGCTCAAATAAATAAACCATCAAGTTCGAGCACACTTTTAAAAGCTGAATACTATAATTAACAAAATTATATCCACATCCACTTAACTGTTTTTTGCATACATATGGACATATTTAATTTGAAGTTAATTGCTAATGATTACTTAATTAAAGCTGATCAAAATAACTATTTGGATCAATTCAGCAAGGGTTAAAACAAAATATTACATCAATTTCTGTTATTGTTATTAAAATAATGAAAGCAAATGTTTCCGCTGGTAAATCAATTAAAGTTTCTTTTCATCACGAACGAAGTTTTGAATTGAATTCAGCACTCCGAAAACTACTCAGAAACTTAAATATTTTGTTCCCTGTATATTCTACATTTAGTTCAATTGTATTAATTTTAGTTAAATGAATTTTATAAAAGTTCTATATTTAAATATTGCATTCGAGAATAAAACATTTTCGACGCTGGATTGCACTCAGCGGCCGTTATATTATTTACAGTTACCATTTTCTGCTATTTTAATTGCACAGCTTTCAATTATTCAAGCTGAATTGCATTCAGCGCCTTATAAATTTAATTCATGGATAAAACCAAAGACCTTTTTTACTTATCTTTATATTTAATCTATTTTTTTAAATTTGTTTATTCCAAAAGAAGTATATTCAGCGCCTTATCTTAAATGTGATCTAACTTTTGGCAATTTCGATCAACAGAATTGCCTTCTGCTTCAAAATACGTATTTCTTTTACACATTTCAGGAAGCTGAACTCTCTGAAATTAGTTAACGCCAAGAGTATTCCCAAAAAACCCGTCTTAAACGAAAAGCCAAAACTGTAATTCTGCCCTATGGCATTTCTGCCGCTCCCTAGTAAATACTTACTGCGTTCTGAGTATACTTATAGCATTCTGAGCATACTAACTGATACCACTAAATGTTTTTGGTGCCACAAAGATAGTTGAGCATCCTTCTCGCGCCAACTCGTTGGCGGCCACACTAAATTCGACCTGCTGGAGAGAGCCTGGATGTGCGCTGAGATATATGAAAGAAAAAAACAATTAAAAACGCCGCCCCATAACCATTTTCAAGGTTTAATATAGCGCAGGTTAAGATTGCTAATATTTACTTTACCTTGGACCATGTGCCCATTGACCAGGTATATAAATATCAGCACCTGTTCTGTTTTTCATCCTGGGACCATCTGTGTACCAAATTACGTATATATCTATGATAAAGGTAGTCAGTCCCTTTGCACTGTCTTCTAGAACAATTACCAGAAACCATTTGCGAAAGTATGTAGATCTCCCTAGTACTGTATTCAGAGGGTCCGCATCCTTCCAATTCTGCTACCTTTCTAAGAATACCTTTAAAAAACTTCTATATTTAGAAATTGTGTCTAGAAAGTCTAACTTGCAGTTTATTGATGGCCGCTGTTATTAGGAGGACTTCATTCTAGAAATGCCTGCAGAACCGCAGTGCGCCAGTGATGGACAGACATGCCGACCTTTGAAGTTTATTCAAACAATCTGACAGTATTTTGTATTACTATTCGTTGGGTGCATACAACTACTTGCGATGTAGCCACTTTTGAGTTTAGACTTCATGTATCAAAACGTCTTCTACAATGCCGCATGTGATAGTGGCTTTATAAAAAGTTTTACCAAGATGAGAGTTTCAACTAAGCCTCTTAAGTGTCTAGCGTAAGTTTCAGATATTTGTCCACATCAAAGTATCCAAGCACAGCCTCCCCAAGAGTGATTGAATCAAAGTTTGGTTTATACATTTTTGTAGACGGCAAAGAGCAATTTGGTAGTACACCTCTCAAGGCTTTAATTTTCATTTGAATATAATCCAAACCCATGGGCAGATATTTTTAGAGGAAAATATCACCTCTTGGTATGAGAGTCCAAAAAGATAAAGTCCTACAGCACTTCAGGGTTACAGCAGGAAGGAAACTCTCCTGCCTTCACCCACCAATCCGTCTATTCTCTGCACGGCGCTGGTGCTGAGTAGTCGAACGTACTTTTGAATAACTCCAAAGAAATTTCTGCTTTTAGTCTCCTTAGTATGCGCTTAACTTTTAAGTTGTTATTGAAATTCTAAGCATTCCTCTCCGCCTACACGATGCATTGAACAATCAATTATGCTTTCAATTAACTACTGACACGTGGATAACCACAATGCCTGGCATTAAGCGAGTGTGTGGAATGAGTACAACTATTCATATTTTTTCTACACAGTAGCCACTCATAATTCCACACGCTTATCAACACCATCATAATAAATAGCCGAAATTAAGGTGCGGAATTTTAATTACATAATTTGATGAGTGCACAGGACAACACTCAAAATGATGACTGCAATGGAGGAGTGTAAAGGATAAGATATGTAAAGAAATTATTAAATTATATGAAAAGCGAAAAGCGAAAAGTGAAGAGCAAGCGAGGCGATTGTGTATAGTTCAAAAACTTCTAGAAATATTAGTATGAAATAAATGTGGAAAAAATCAACGTTAGTCAAAAGTAGATACTTAGATGAGGCTATCTTAATAGAAAAGCGCACGCAAATTTAGTGAAAGTGAAAGTGACAGTATGTGTGTGCGTCTGTCCAGTGGGCGTGCAACATGCAAACAAAACAACAGTAACAACGCATGGAAGCCAAAGAAAAGGAAACAAATGACAGTAATAACAATAATTATGAATTTAATCCGATTAAAAAGGCAAATATACTGCCAAATATGTGTACATATACACATACACACTACCACTTACGTACACGCAGCTGACCCTGTTGGAAAATGACAAGAATGATAGAATATACGTTTGGGCGTTTCAGACGGTGATGACATTTCTCTAGTAAAAGTAAACAAAGCCGAATAAGAAGATAAAAGAATATGACAGATTAGTCAATTATTTTAATATTAAATTTTTCGAGAGGAAGTATGGTTTACTTGTTTTAAATTGTAAAAATTTATGATTTAGGAAAATAATTATTAAAGAAAATGTTAAAAAACTGTAAGTTTTGTGAAAGCTATAGTGCATTTAAAGTTTCGGTGGCGGTTTTTTACTTTCACTTGCAAATTTTTAAAATCGGCAAAACCAAAGTAGTGGTGTAGTAGTGTGTCACCTTTGTTCGCTACATCGTTGGAAAATGAGTAATGCCTATACCTGAAAGTAAAATTACAACATTTCCTATCACTTCTTTCTTTAAATTGTTTTTAAAAATAATTAATATTTAATACAATAAAAAATGTAAATATGTATAATAGGCTGGCTTGATTTTCTATGGGGGAAAATAAAACGAATTTCATCATATTGCAATAGTACTATATATTGTGTTGTCTTAGGCCTAAGCCAATAGTAATTGGCCCTGAAAGATTAATTTAAAACATATCTTTGGCCTGCACAATTGATTCAAAGCATTTGAATTTTAAAAATCAAAATTTGGCTGGTAATATATAGTGAGCGCGTTAATTGGTATAAACAAGACGATATATCAAATTAAATGTTATTAAATTTACACCCATAAAAACTATGAGCTGAAAATATTTCTGTCAACGCATGATTTGGTAACTGTAGCCAAATAATGTACAATTCATGTGTTGAGATAAATATATTTAGCGGACTTTTGCTGGGTGTAGTATGTGACGTTTTTATATCATTTTTCTGTTAGACTAACGGTTCTATGGTGTGTCAGAGACAAATTCTAGTCACAGTTTTTATTACGGAAAAATATATGAAAAAGTTTAAATTTGTTAGTAAAAAAATGTTGTTGATAATATAAAATTTCGAACTTCATTTTATTTGTCCTAAATCCGAAGAAGAATTTGTGAAGTGCACTGAAAAAATGCATTCAAAGTAATTTTGTATGAGGATTTTTAAATAAAAACTTGTAAAGAAAACAAACTCCCGATTTCGTCTACATGACTGCTGCACGACATTATAACTTATTTTAAGTTGGTTTTGTCATAGCTAATTAAAAGTGAGATATTTATCAAAATCCCTCCAAAAAGCTAACTAAAAGTTAGTTATTTTTAACAATTGATAACTTTTCACTACGGAGTGGTCCTAATTAAAATTTCTAGACAACACCACCCTGTGATCGATGAAACAAACTTATGTTTAAGTTTGTTTAAAAAATACCCTTTCTGTACAAAAATATCGAATCGGTAACATGGAAAAACCAAAAATTACGCTGTTTCAAAAAACCATGCTACTTTTTTCTTAGTGCGATAATAGTAGTACCAAAAGATAGAGCATCCCCAACTTGGTGATTCATATTTTTTTGTTTTTCAATAAAAACATTTTCGTCAATTATAAAACTCCAGGACGAGTTGAAGTTCGAAGGTCAGTTAGAGGATAAAAAAGGCACTTCCGAGAAAAAAATGTCAAACGAAAGTTACGTATTTTTATTCTCAGAATGCGAATCTGTAGTAAAAACATGTATGTCTAATTTAAGAAAATGGACTTCCGGTCAGTTAAACCCACTTGCTCATGATACAATATATTTTTACTATTAACAAGGAATTTGAGAAAAAAACTAAATTAAATACACGTGTACTGGTATTAATTGAATAATGGAAAAATTTCGCATACATTTTACAGAAATTTTTCTGAAATGTTTCCATATTCATACCAAAAGAAGTTTTGTGGAGGGATTCCCCGTTCGTTTTATGAATAGCTTTGTAAAGTATTTTTTCCAGAATTTATGCAATCAGCGAGAAGGAATACTTCCTCACAATGACATCGTGTATTAAAAAGAAGTGGATTGTATTAAAAAGAAGTGGAGATTCCTCATTTCTCTCATTCAGCGGCATTTTTCATCATGCATGGTGCAATGCTCGCATTTCCTAAAGGGCACACAGAGTAATTGGGAACTTAAACTACGCATTCCATGCGCTTGTCACTAGCTCATTGTTTTTCCTACGATAGCAGTAATTTTTTCGAATTTGAAAGGTAATGCGTGCGCGCTAACAATTAATCCTTAACTAATTTACCACTACTACTACACACATATATATATAGCATCTATGCACACATTAATACCTCTTTCAGTAGGAAAATGACGCTTCAATGACAGCAACGATGCGTGTCATAACGCTCAATTATTGTGACACCAGGTAATTATCCTGCGTGCCTGCTTTTCGGCTAGCAAGGCTATAGCTTTAAAGGGCCATTGCATACACCCACCCCTTTTGCCGCAAGCTATCGTTTAGAGTCTTTTTTTTTGTTACGCTAAGCCAATAATGCTTATGTTTTCTTTGACATTTTTCATTTTTCAACTTAATTTCTGCTTTTAGTTTTTCATTTTTATGGGTGTGCTACGCATAGCATATAACACCCGCGTGATAGGCACATTTATGATTCCACTCCTGCGGCCATATTTCGAATTTGATAAATTCTAATTTATAACTATGAGCATGCATGTAAAGTAAATGCATTAATCATATGCAAAAGTAATTGTCATCTGCAGCTCATTTGATATTTTGTCAGGCGTCTTTTCTGCTTCTTATGAGGCGCTGTACCGGAGAAGAGTAGAACTCCACATCAAACTATTTGCGCGTTATTTGTTTCAGAGCTGAAGTTGCAATATAAAAGTTATAGCTGAATGAAGTTCTGACTGTCTGAAAAGCGATGGAAGCCTGAAGAGTTCTATGTTCGATGCAATAAGTCGTCAATATGCCTGTCTACTGCATTTGAGAGATTGCAAATTCCATCTATTCCTATAAGTTCTTTGGCGGACCTTTGTCGCTTTTCTACTTTTAACCAATTCTTGATAGCATGTGGACCTATATAAAGGTATGATTCCGGTCATATTGGCCGGTTGGCTGCTGCTTCCCTTATCAATCTGTCAGCCTCGTTAACCTGGATGCATTTTCGGTCCGGGATCTAGTTCAGCTGTACTGTGGTGGACGGCAATGGAAAATAAAATATTTCTTAAGAGACTAGTATGTGTATATAGACTATCAAAGATCGGCATGTCAGGAAAACTTAGGACTACAAAAACGGCAGCACTTCATATCTTGTTGCATCTCTTGCCAGCGGACCTATCTATGTAATCCCGAATATGCACTTTTGGACGATTTTCGAATCTACTATATAGATCGAAGGCTGGCGTGAGGACATGAGAGATGCTGGTGGCAATCGAATGCGCGGAGCTCGGGCTCAACAAATAGGATAAGCTGTCAAACTACTGGAGCATTTTCCATATGGAGGGCGGCGGAGTTACTGAACAGCAAATGAGCAGGTGAATCTTTTTATCGCCAGTCAGGCTGCGATAAAAGCACTACTATTATATAGAACTTCCCCTAGAAGTGTGACGGAGTGCAGGGCACCTCTGGATTTTCTATATACGGGCATTGACGTACATCTGTACTGGGTTCCGGGGCCCATCAGCGTCGCTTGCAAAGAGGAGGACGGCAGGCTTGTCAAAGAAGGCGCGCTGTCAGAAACCATGCTGATAGATGAAGTGCCGATTTCCCTCAAAGTTAAACACTTAAACGAGAACACGACCTATCCATGATCCGGAGGGCACAAAAGGCGTGGACCAAAACGCAAGGCTGCAATAGGGTGCAGGATTATTTGCCTTTAAACGGTCTGTCACAGATCATAAAATCTGTAGAATCTGCTGAGCGAAAGAGGAGACAGTGGAGCGTATCCGTAGCGTGTTAGTATGCTGGGAGCAGGTTTTCTACCTAATGTGGAAGCCGCCGCTAAGTTAGGGTATAACAAGTTGTTCCAGTTTGCCAAGAGGACTGCGTTTGTTCTTCAATATTGCTTCTGGTACGCAGTTATTAGCTCTCTAAAGTGCTCGTAGTTTATTTGGTAAAGCTATGGAACTTAATGGTCTCTACGAAGCCCCGAAGTGGCTGGCCAGCATACCTAACTTAATCTAAACTTCAGGTTGGATGAGGCTTTATTGTTTTCACATGGAAATGGAGATAATTTCCTTAGGATCTTACATTCCAGCCTCTATGTCTTCGTCAGTTTCAGTTTTTTCCACCTTTGGAATGTACCAGAAAGTTGTATTGTAGAATTTTCTGGTGGCCAGCAACGGGCTGAGAAGATCCTGCGCTTTGTGGAGAAGAAACAGTAATTTTCAATGCTAAACGAACCTATTATCCATCGTATTGGAGAATAGGTGAAGACGGTTTGCTGTCGCTGTACTTTGCTACCCAAGCCACTGCTCCTGGAAATGTGTTGTAAGAAGAGCCAGAGCATCTCATTTTCGTTCTGAGGCAGCTGAGCTGTTTATTTTAGCTGCGCTTATCACTTTGTTATAGTTGGTTGGAGTTTGGGCGTATTCACTCCACTTTTTCAATGCATTCTGCTTGATTAAAAAGTTTACTGACCTCTTTCTAGAGAGTTGAGAGGTGCTGCCGTTTTTTGTAAGGGAACGTATATGCAATTTGATACTTTCCTCTCAGAAGACATCATTGTGGATTTTAAAACTACTTTTTTATTTTTCTAGGTCCCTCTTTTGGTCCCTTTCTGCCTACCTTCATGACATACACCTCCTCTGTGTTTTAGACTTCGCAATCAATTCTTAAAAATTTTCCTTGCGGCTGCTTTCGAATTCGAAAATAATAAGATTGCAATATTGAAAGGGCTACGTAGTACAATGGGTCATACATTTATCGATACAATTTAAAGATTTAAAAATTACCTATGTCACTGTTATTTTCGTCATATTGAATCACATCGCAGAGATTATTCGTCATTCTCATGGCTAGGGTGCTTCGAAAATACTGTGTGCGAAGCTTCAAACACTGCACCTGAAAACAGATTACGCCAATTTAAGGTAAAGCAAAGAGGCCTTTTATCATTTTCCATTTTAAATGCACATTTTTCGTTAAGCCTACTTTTAGGCTAACCGCTCTACTTCAACTCCAAAATGAACTTCTTTGATTTTCGTATGCAAATTATTCAAATCGCATGCAGTCATTAATCAACTTCAAATCAATTACGGCAATTTGTTGCCAATATGCGTTGGCATGCAGCAGTTAAAACGACAGCAACTGCAGCTTAGTAATCTACATACCAGAGTACTTTGCATTTAATGCAATTCAACCAAATGGCTGCCACAAATCTACAGCTGTCAAAAAGTATCGGTGACAGTCGAAGTGCAAATCCAGGCAAACAATTCAATAAATCACTTAACCCCCAGGCGCTGCACTCACCAAAGGCCGTGAAGGTAGCGAAGGCATAGCAGAACTGCCTGTAAGTGGTGGAAGCAATGCAAGTGCAACAACAAGTGGCAAGTATGGTATTGAACGAAGCAAGACTGCAGTTGCTTCTACACACATACATATGTATACGCTTACAATTCTCTGTGTCTGCGTTTGTAAGTATTTGCGATGGTCGATGGCTGATGGCTGCTCATAATTCAAAATTGAAAATTGCAACAATCAATTGCATAGGCAGCTTGCAACTGGCAACTGGTAACTGTTGTTGCAACTCTGTTGTCTCAAATGCAATTGCAAATAAATCTCTTAGTTGTATGTGTTTGCCGGGCTATCAATATGTTTGTGTGTGTGTGTGTGTGAGTCGCAGGACATATGGAAAGTGATGCCACTTTGTGTGCGACCAGTCGAAGGTGAAGCTAATCTGTAATCTGTGATTTTCGAAATTGTTCAGACAAGTGTCATAAATCAATAATAGACCAATAACACTTGCAACAAACAGTTACAAAGGCAAAAGCAGCACGAAGTGATGGTAGAAGGCAATCAACATACAGGCACAGGATGCACATGTAGAGTGCAGTAAGGCAGTGCGAACAATGCATAGACACTTAGCAGCAGCCGGTGTTGTTGCAATTGCAAATAGGCGCAAGGCGCAGTGAAAGGAACTTCACAGACAGTTGTATTAAAGGCTAAAGTGCAGCTCATAGTAGTGTTGTTACTGTTACTGTTTGTTGTCTGCCTGCATGACCAACGGCGAGTGTGAGAAAAGCCAACGGATATCCGCGTAAATGGACCAAATGCTGCATCGACGGAAGCGCAAAGTCTTATCGACTAGCAGACAAATGATTGACCAAATAATGCGTTGTATTGGCGGGCGGAAAGGGTTGCCGAACTAGGCATTGAGCGATGAACCTACAATGGTGTAAGGAAGGAAAGACAGCACCAGCCAAGGCATTCGAGATATCATTCATTTCACATTCGGATATGGAAGTCGTTCGTTCGGCGGGCCAAAGTGTTTGGCTTAACTGCTTAAGACAATCCAAGAGTAGAGATACGAGTTGGTGAGAAAGAGCTTTTAGTGCCAAGAAAGCTTAAAAGGCTTGACACTTATAGCTGGAAACTTTTTTGAAGATTTTTCAATGTTTTCCATGGACGATCTCTCAGTAAAAATTCGGCTTCGCCACCGTTTTCGAAGGTTCTCTAATCTTTAAAATCGATATCTTGAATTTTATACAAAAATGGCTCGAAGACTTTTAAATGCAAGGTAAGTACTTCTATTTTATTGCGGCGGCATTGCTCTGCTATTTACTAAGCCAAAGTCCATAGACTCTAGCTTTGCTCAATGATGGAGGGGATATTTTACTACTCTTCCCGAAATAGTAACCACGGGTTCAATTATTGGTTCTTGGGAAACTTCTACTTTTGTATTGAAGCCTAAGTAATATTGTGAGCCTTTCAGTACCGCGCCCAGACCTCAATAATGTGAGAACACTCTCAGAGATTAACTACATAAGAGTTTTAAAAATATAACTCTCTGAAGAAAACTGGTACCGATGTTTTCGCGGATGCAGATTAGATACTTTCGATGATCTTACACTGCTCACCTGAACTCCGCTCGAAGTTTCTTGGAAGGCAGAACTCTAAAACATAGGTATTTACCTAGAGCTGGGAAAGGTAATTATTAAGAATTGCATATCAGAAAATCTAGCTTCGATGAGAGCCGAACGCCCTTCGTCGAAACCTAGATGGTTAGATTAGGTAAGGAGAACATGTATTAAATGCTTCATACTTTCACTCGGAGACATAGTTGTCCATTGTGAATGCTCTGTGCGAGTGAGTGACACATTCACCTAATCGCTGCTCCCATTCATAGAGAAATTATGGAGATCCAAGAGTGTCACCTCCGCTATCCCCGCAAGACTGTTGAAAAAACTTCATCCCAGGTGCTTAAAACGTTTCGCCTATAGGCTCCGGCAATGATACAGAAAGTTGCCATTAGATTCCTCCTCGTCTTCAACATTGCAGCTTCTGCAGAGACTCCTTGTTGAAACATTAGTGGAGCGATGGTGCACTAGTTCAGTGAGCCTCGATGACACCGAAAAGGACTCTTACTGCAGATATATCATTTTTCAGAAGATCTTCTGTATTTTTCCTACCAGGCCGCCACATAATAATCTTGAGGTCCCATAGTCTTCCTGTTTATTCGAAATGGCATTGCTAATGGTTATAGCGTCTTCACATATGTTTTTCTAATATGTTAAAAAAAACGATGGTAGAACATAGTTATCTGCCTCGTTAATTAGCATCTCAGAGCCGTACTCCTGGTCATTGCATCTGCCAACTCGTTGCCTTCAATGTTGCTAAGTGCGGGCACACGGCTGAGTGTGACATTGTGATGACTTAGTGATGCCAAAGTAAGACGAAATTTCCATACAATTCCAGATTGCATTGTTTTCGATCCTATTGCCTTCAAGGGTGCATGAGGATCGTCAAAAATAGTAGCTTTCCCGTCTGGAACCACGCTATTCAGCAAAAAACTAGTAGCCTAATAGGTATCTTGGTAGTCAAGTTCCAAACCGGCGTGATGTAGTCGGTGCTGGCTTCTATGTAAGTTTAGTAGAATAGGCGGCCATCTTTTATTTGGTTCTCTAAATCTGAGGAGATGAAATATCATGTTAAGCCCCTCCTGAGGTGCGCTATTGCCTATACCCGATATGCCGAGGACTTTCCTATTATTCCACTAGTCAAGAGCTTTCTAGAAAACTAAGTACCATACGTGATGTACGTTCGCAGGCGCCATTGCTTACCAAAACTCCTTTTACTGGATAGTATATTGGGGTATATTGGCCTATCCCGCAAGAAGGGCAACTGCCCAAAACGAGTAGTATTTATAAAATTGTATCTCAAATTTTCCCTACTGGGCATTCTTGCACCAATTTCAATTTGCAATTGGTAAGCTAAATCAATCAGATTGGAAGGCAAATAAGTTTGAGACTTGAGAAATGGAATTGTGGAAAATTGAATGCAATTGCCAGCGCACACGAATACACACAACGACATATGTATGTACTTGCAAAACTTAATTCTAAATATGTACACATGCGCATTTATGCAGATGGGAAGCAAAGCAAAAGGAAGAGCCACAGAGATTAAATGCAGGCAACAACACTTGAAAGCAAAACACTTGAAAGCACATTGTCAAAGGATATATGACAGGATGCTGTATTAAGTAAGACACAAATCATCATAACAACAATGCCAAATAGTAACAATAAAAACAACAAGAACAGCAACATTAGTATTAGCAAGTTATGTGTGAGACAATAATAGCTTGAATTTATAGCATACGGTAAGCAATAGAAATAGGAAAATATATGCGTTGGCATGCATTTGAATCGAAGGATTCAAGGATATGTCTATGCATGATGGCTACGGTGGGTGAGAGAAAGTAGGGGAGCGAGAGAGAGAGAGCGAGGAACTAATAGACGAACGGAAATGTGAGATTTTCGAAAATTTGAATTCAATTGAATTGATACCGAGTTGCAAAATTATACAAGCCAGCTAGCAATGCAGGATCTGTGGGTATACGTGTATATGTGTACATGTGAGAGTGTGCGTATGTGCAGATGTATAAATAAATAAATCATATTTAGGTAAATAAACTTGCATTTCAAGCGCTAGTTTCGAGAAATTCAAATGCAAGGAAGCTGATATTTGTAGATGTGTGCGAGTAAGGTATGTATGTGTGAAAGGTACAAACTTTATATTGCCCAGAAGTAGACTGAGATAAAAGGGGAGTAAGAGAAGCCAGCTAGCAATTCTGCTGCGCCATAAACACTTATCTATGTTCTCCTTTTTGAGCAAATAAATAATGACAAACACGTTGACAAATGATAAACACAAACAACAATGAAACAAATACTGCATAAATCGAGGCACATATTCAAACATACATACATACATATATACATAGGCACTTTCACAAGCCTGCATGTTTAGAATAACCAGTCCTCTCCCAACCGAGCAAGCACCCAAGAATTTAAGCGCCTTGCCAATCAGCCTGCCTTCTAACTAACCAAAGTCCAAGTTTAAGTGCTAGTTGTACAACAAAAAAAAAAAACAACAACAACCAAATATGTATGTATGTAGGCAATATTTTTTTGTTGTTGTTACTGTAGTAGCCCTTTGTTTTCCAGTAAAATATGAAAATTTATGTGCAACAAGAATTGGAAAATAAATTTATAAATCATATTGGCCAGAAAATTTGCAAACACTCAAGGATATCCGTTGCTGGCCGGCTTAGGGCTGTTTTTGGGTGCGTGGGGCAGCTGGCGGAGAGAAATTGCAAATCGGATGCAGTTTACCAAGAATGTCATATGTCTTTTGAACGATATTGCATATTTAAATAATGCGGCACAAGCACACGTACATTAGGGTGGTCCAAAAATGTAAAAAATGTAAAAAGGTGAAGTCGGCATTTTTATGCTCCCACCCCCAGGACCCTTATTTTTTTAATTGAAATCAAAATATATTTAGAGGTCTCTCAAACCGCTTCAAGTTTTCCATATATTTTATTTGGGGGAAAAACAACTTTTCGTAGAAATGGTATAGAATTCTTGAAAATCTATATTTTTCGACCGGAAAACTCTGTTGCTCTTCAGGAGATCCCCCATAATAATACCCAATTATTTTTTTAACCATTTTTTTCATTGTAACTATATCTTATAGGTTCGTCAAAACCCCTAGAAAATGCCAGAAAATGCTATGGGGGGATAAATAAAAAATCTTTAATATTGAAAAATGGCTAAAGAAACAACTGGTTATTGTTATTGGAAATCTCCTGAAGAAAAATATTGATTTTCAAGAATTCCATGCCATTTACACGGAAAGTTGTTTTTTCCCCATATAAAATACATGAAAAACTTTGGGCGCTTTGAGCGACCTCTAAATATTTTTTGATTTCAAAATAAAAAAAGGTATACTTTTTCAATATAAAACAATCCTAGGGGGTGAGAGCATTAAAATTCCTACTTTACTTATTTTGTACCACCCTAACGTACATACATAGGTGAGCCTATATGTGTATGCCTTTATTCAGCTGTGTGTTTGGCGTGCAAAATTTATTAGTTGCATTGTGCTCTTTTTTGCTTTGTTTATTTATTGTGGTAATTGAAATTTGTCAAAATTATTTATTGAATTCCGTTAATATGCAGATTTATTAATTATTGTTGGACTAGCCAGTAAAGCTTTTGAGTAGAGATTCAGTAAAAGACGTAGTTAAAAGTAATATTTTTTATCAGTAGATGCCCTCAAAACTAAATTCTCGAAGGTAGGAGATTTTTCACAGTTATTTACTGTTGCAATACAATATCCATAGATCCACCTTTCAAGGGTTTGTGCTGCCAGTAAGATTAATGTAAGTCTTATTGGACTAAAGTCGCTAGGTTTCCATATTTGTTTTAGATTGAATGAATATTTGACTAAGCTGTCCAGCATTCCAGCTGTACTTGGCTATCGGATCCTTAATGTACTTGCGAAAAACTGGACTCTTGGGGCCGTTGGAACCATGCCTGGTTAATGCTAACTGGAGGTACATCCTTCTGTTAAGCACATAGACTTCTTTGTCGACCACATGTTATCGTATGGGTGTCGATAACGATGTTTAAGTGAGAGTTAGATTAACTTCCAAGTATTTTTGGATGTTTTTCCTAAGTATTATTCCTAGCCTCTTTTGAAGTAACTTTGGAAGCTCTTGCAGCCTATGTTTGGGCTTGTCAGTATTCGGTTGAGTTTCCTTGATAATGGATCATACCGATATATGTATTTCCTTCAGGGGACCCTTTTCTTCTTTCATCAATCGGTAGAATGACTAGACTTAAAGCAGAAAATCTTGAGTTACAGACGGTCATCAGGCTTTAAGTATTTAAATAAGTGTTTTTGCTTGGAATGCCGCCTCTAAATCAGGCGATCGGTCAAATTTAGTATTCTAAAAATCCATAACTTAATGATAACTTGCCTGGAGTTCTTTCTGATTGAAATGCTGTTATTTTTTTTGTGCTGCTGTTGCACTAATTTAATGATAATTTCCGCGCAGAAAACTTAGCTCTAAAGTCGTAGTTTTAAATACTGGCACACACATACTAATCTCCGGGTAATTATTGCGCGTTAGAAAAAGAATTTCCACCAACTGTCTTTGCCGTATATCCTGTCATGCTGGAACTTTTTCTATACAATTCCGTGTGCTGCGAGTGGTCTTAGACAAATTGCGAGAATTTAAGGCAAAGAAAAAAATTTCAAAAATATACATACAGATACATATGTATATACATACATATATGTACTATGTGCATACTGACATAAAAGTAACTTCATACACATGTAAGTATGTATATATGTATGTTCGAAAATGCTGTAATTTTTTCTTTTGCAGCAACACAACTTTTTTACTTTTTTTTGCTTATACAAAACCCAGTTATGAGTAGTAGGACCTAGCCAAGCATATCCTTACAACAAATGTAACTGATCTTAGTTGGCTATATTCTCGTTTATGCTGGGACTATTAAAGCTCACTTAAAATATATTAAAAGTTAGTATTTCATGACCAGTTTTTAGTCATTGGCTAACATTTAACGGAGAAATCAGATTTCGAACTAAGAAAAAGCCCACAACTGGTATCAAACCAGCCGGCCATAATTGGACAAAATCTAAACTCAGTTGAAGCCAATTACACTGTTTGGCAGTGAGCTGGATTGGATTGGATTGTTTGTAGAGAAGCAATTTCCCAGTTTTCCCAGCTTGTCGACTTTAATCGTTTTTTTCAATTCAAATTGGTGGTCGCAGAGCAGCATTTAACAGTTGAAATTGATATTATTACCACAAAGGGTCCTAGAGGGGTCTTCGGCTACAAGGATTCCTTGTCAATAAATTGAGTCTGAAATTTATTTTTAACAGAAAAAATTTATTTTTACCAAAAACGGCCGCTGGGAACACTTTAGCGCGAAAGAACATGAAGAAACATTCTTTAGCAACATTGTTGAGAAACATTGTTTGCACTTTTCCTTCATGCTCCGTCCAGGTTTTTTGGATCAAAGCGTGCTCTAGCGGCCGTTTTTGGTAAAAATAAATTACAAATTCAGATTCCTCTGACCCCAAAACCCCCCTAGTGTCCAACTTAAGGTATATGTAAATATTTGCATTTAAATCAAATTTAATTGTTTTAAATTCTGCTCTGTGGCCATCAACTTCAAACGAAAAAAACGCCTAAAATTGCGCACCTGGGAATTAATTTACTATATACAATCCATACTATCCAGAAACCTGGTTTCATCAACTGCCCAGAAAAAACCTTAAAATGTCGTACAGTGTTAGAATACCGCCAAGAAGCATCTGGTAAGAAACTAATCTTTTTGTGAGTCTGACCTGTTGGTTATCTCACTGATTGCGACCCCACACACTTATGCAGATGAAGTCATAGATACACACATAAGTAACACAATTGCATGGCTTTAGCCTGACAGCCGTCCAGCTTGTTGGCGGCTGCTGTGTTGCGTGCATATTACAATAATTTTTAATTACCGGCGTAAATGTAATTATGAATTTTTATTTCGCCCATTTTTTAATGCGGACTAGCCTTTTTTCTGCTATGGACTTTTTTGTTTTAGTTTTGTTTTTTAGCTTTTTTCTTGCAATGTTGGGCGTTTTCACTTGTCACATGCATATAAAGTTGCTGGATTTTCTTTTTTTTTTTTGTGGTTGATATTCATTTTTCTCGGAACTGCGCTGTCAACCACATGAGAACTGCTAACGTTGCCAGATTTAAATATGACTTTGCTTAGTAATTTATGTACGTAAGTATATATGTATGCTTTCCTCATTTTTTTGTAAGACTGCGCGAAGTAGTATGAAGCGAAAGGGTGTTGATTCAGAATTGTGGCAGTTTTGAGTACATTGATTCGGTTGTGCAGGTTAAGGATGACTTTTCTAGTTCTGTGGTGCTCCAGACATCCGAGAAGGAGGTGTCCTGTGGCTTATGATTGAGGAGGGTTCTGCATTTCAGTCGTTTCAAGCTAAACTAAGAAATTTTTTACTTTCCATACCTTTTTTGCATCTTAACGCCTTTTTTACTTTCTAACACTCCTAAGATTTCTGCACGTAGAACTTTTTGGGAAGCTACAGGCGACCTATAATGCAGTAAGAGAAAAGAGACACTACATCCGGTCACACCAACAACGGTCGTGGTAACGTTTGGGTCCCCAGTTTATAGAGCACCACCGATGGAGCTCGAGAACCAGTCGTATCCCCTCGAGAATGGACAGGGAGGACGACTCGATCTGGAGCCTCCAAGATAACACCACAACCATCTTTACGGTGGGACCCACTTGAAGGACCCCTCATTAGACCTCTGCGTTAGGCTACCAGACCGACCACTGCAGCATCTTCCAAGCAGAACTCACGGCCATAAAAGAGGCTGCACTCTGGCTTATCGAATCTTCTCTTAATCTGCCTTCAGTAGATACATACTCCGATAGCCACGCAGTTACCCAGTCATTAGATTGCTGCAATCCTCGTCTTTAACTGCGATAGAATGTAAGAAAGTCTTTAATGATTTAGCTTCATAGTCTACTACTCACATCGTGTGGGTGGCAGGCCACAGAGAAATCCAAGATAATTGTGCAGTGGAAGAGCTTGCGGGGAAGGTAATCACCATGTCGGCAGTTAACTCCTCTTTTGCAGCGGGCATACCATTATCTACGTGTAAGACATGGTTCAGGGCATACTTCCCCGAGAAGGCAAACAAAAGATGGTCGGAAGAACCCACGTGTGGGACGACTTGACAAATCTGGCCCAACCTCGACAAGAAAAGATCCGACGCACTCATTCAGTTAGAACGCCCTCGACTAACGCTGGTGACCAATAGTTTTAAAGGCCACTGCTTAATGGGAAGGCATGCTAGATGAATGGGTTTGCCTGTCAATGACTTCTGCCGTAGTTGCCGTGACATGGATGAAATCTAGAGTGTGGAACACTACCTTTGCCACTGCCATGCCCTTAGGTGGGCGAGAGGATGCTCATTTCACCATCAACTTTTGTTTGTTTGGCCGACTTAAGATGTTTTACCTCTAAGTGAAAGAACGGGTTCAAATTCGTAAGTATTGCAAAATTTGGTCTCAAACTGTTTTTGTTAAAGAATAAACTCTACTTTTATAAAAAAATAACTAAAATGGAATATCTTTTCTTGTTAAAACTTGTCAAAATGTAGCGCGTTTATAATTTTGACACTACACCCAGTGTCTTTTAGATCCTAACAAAAGCACCCCTTAGTTCCTCAAATGCATCACTACGCGAAAATTACATTTTAAAATTAAATTTGCATACTTAAGACGTTAAGCTGTCCACATACCATCTTGTAACTCCAAGCGCCTAATGCATTCCATTGCGACTTTCCCTTTGATTTCTACTCCACCTCCTACAATTTTCTTGCGATTTAAAAATTGTCAATTGCATGCCATAAGTAGATACTTATATAGATATCCAGCGTGCATTAATATTTCATTAATGAAATGTAGGAAAACCAAAAAAAAAATACGCAAGTAGCATGGACTCTCAAAATTATATAAATCGGCAAAATGCTAATGGAAAAAAGCAACATTTATGCGGCGGAGTTTGTGAAGTTTGATCTTCCGCATCAATGACCTGTAAAATTGACTTATCCGTGAAGTAAGTGAAGCATTGTAAACGGCCAAATAACAACAAAGTAATATTAATAGCAATTACAACAAAAACAATGATAATAAAAACAACGAAAGTTCGACGCGGCCAATAATGAGCAACAAAGTCGGTGGCGGCACTTTGGAGGACGCGACGCGCGCGATTTACATGCCGCTTTTGCTGAGCGAAGAAAAAAGCTTCGTGCCGCTGCTTATTTGTGATTAATTTCATTTCGCTTAGCAGTGTTGTTGTAATTGTTTAATATGCCTTTCTCTGAGCTAAATGTGATGGCGCAACACGTCGTACAACGCCTGTAACTTTTACAATGTAAAGCAAGGCATTGGCAGTGTAGCGTTGGTGGCGTATTTCATTCTATACCGCGCGCACTCACCCCAAATTTATGCAAATTTCGACGTCTCGCTGAATTTTTTCTGTACTTCCATTTTCGAGCGATTGCTTATGCCGCGGCTGATTATGATTTAAATCCATGCCGACACGCGGATGGGGTTAGCGGTTGGCGGCTTTCATGTAATCCGCGAAAATGTAAGTATATCAATTTCATTTGGCGTTTTTTGCAATTTTTCAATTTCAACGAATGAGCGCCGCGCGAATGGCAATAACTTTTTACCGTTTGCAGTATGGCGCGCTACTTTGCGTTGGTCTGTGGTTGGCGCATTGGTTTGATGTGTGGGCGGTGGTGGGCGCCCATTAAAAACAGTGCGTCGATTATTCGATTTTTGTGGCATTTGGCAGTTCAATATATCACAAGCAAACACAAGTGAGCGCACACACAAGCACACATATTCGCACTGGCGCCTAAATGTATGCTAGTATGGATGTACGCGCGTTTACTGTTGTCAACTGGGGATTTGTGTCGATTTTTCATTGCTTGCGCGCGTCACAAAAGCAAAAAAAAAAAGAAATTGGTATGTAAATTACAATGCGCAAAAACAAGAATTCCAAGCGCCACTTTACTATATAGTGCAAGGACGCTAATAATGAAAACAACAACACTTGCAAGCGAGCAGCAACTTTGGCGGAAAATGAGAAATTGCCTTGGTATGCGTGTAACCGCGCGTGGTAATCAAACCGCTGCCGCCCGCCTCCCCCCTGCTCCGCTGCGTCGGCAGTAGTAAGGGGAGAAAAACGCTTGCGGAAATGCCGCCACTTTTTGCCACTCACTCGCACACTTCCAGCGCTCGGCTGGCTGTAGGTTAAAGAGCAACGCTATTCCGCTGCTGTAGCACTTTGGCCTGCCTACAAAATCTGCCGCGAGCCAAATATTTTTCGATTCATATGGTGGCTGTTGTTGCTGTTGGCAAACATGTTGCCAATTTCGGTTGGCAAACTTTTTTCGATGCCTTATTTTTGTTTTGCAATTCGCAATTCGCAATTTTGTTGCTAACAAGCATTGGCAGGCGCGCTTAGAATCCTCTACACTCCAACCACCGCTTAACGCGCTCAGGGCATATTCCACTCAAACCTCCGCTGGATTTGCGCCTCATTGCCGGTGACTCGTGACAGCAAGCACGCGTCACCTTTGACAGCAACAAAGCGATGTGCGCTGCTACAACAACGACAACAACAAAAGTACATAGCATTCGCGAAAAAAATTCAATTCAATATTTTCGCGTAATTTTTCAAATATTTGTTCAATTTGCAAAATTTCCTGCGTAGTGCAATACTCCGCCATATTCCTCTCACTCCCGTTTTTGTTTTTTTAATTTTTCATTGCCTAAGGCAAAGTTTAACGATGCATGTATAATTTAAGTGACTGCGGAGTGTATCGGAAATAGCTGTATTGATGCTGCAAGTGATTTGAAATATATTGAAAATAAATGGCTTCAAAATTTCAGCTTGTTAGAATAATAACTTACTTTAATATTTTTGGTGCTCGAATCTGTTGCATAAGCTCGGATTAATACTTGAACTGAAGGGACAGGTCGCCCCTCTGGGCAAATGAAGTACTATTTTTATACCCGAGCTCACTTGTGCACAAGGGTATTATAACTTTGTTCACATAACGATTGTTTGTAACAGGTAAAACGAATGGAGATAGATATAGACAAATGTATACATAAATGATCAGAATGAAAAGAGTAGTCGATTAAGCGGTGACTGTCTGTCCTTCCGTCCCTCTGTGCACACGATAACTCGAGTAAAAATTGAGATATCTTAACGAAACTTGGTTTGTGCACTTATTTCTGGCGCAGGACGGATGGTATTGAAAATGGGAAAAATCGGACAATAACCACGCCTACCTCCCATATAACGGTAGTTTTCAGAAATACGAAAACTGCGATATTTTAGTAGCCACAGAAGAGTATTCACTCAAAATTGATATTTGCGATAAGTTTTAATAAGTTTTAGACGAAAAATAATATTATAAATTTTTGGAAAATGGGCATAGCCACGCCCACTTATGGTTACATGTGTATATATTGGTAACCGCTGCACCAATTTCTTCCAAACTTGGCACAGTTGTTGGCACTGGTATAACATACGGAATGGCCGTTTTAAAAATCGGACAATAACCACGCCCACATCCCATATAACGGTAATTTAGAGAAATACGAAATCTTCGATAAATCAATAAATATTAAAGTTAATTTATTCTTGCAACAATTCTTTACCAAGAAATACTTTTACTATAAAATTTGGGAAAATGGGAGCGGCACCGCCCACTTATGATCACATATATGTATCTCGGCAACCGTTCTACCAATTTGTACCAAACTCGGTGTGGTTATTGTGCCTGCCACATAAAAGCAAAACGTTGAAATTTATTGAAATCGGACTAAAATTACGGCCGCTTTTTATATAACAGTAAATTTCAGAAATGCCTGAAACTTCAATATTTCGAAATTTAAGGTCGCTAATTTACTCAAAATTGATACACCCCGGCTTACCATGTAGCGGTGAAAGGTGAAAAATATATATTTAATACCTGCGCCGGGTATTTAATGTTCGGTTCCGCCCGAACTTAGACTTTCTTACTTGTTTACTTTTATTTTTGCTCTCTACATTAATCGTTTTTAAATTTACAGTTTTTTTCTGCGACAAGAAGGTATTATTTTGTGGGGCATTTTGTCGGTGTTTAACGTGGATACCTGACATAATGACTTAACTCCATGTTATGGGTCCGGTACTCGGTTGCAATGCAACTCCACATCAAGCCAACAAATGTAAACTCTACCCGCATTTGGATATTGAACCACAGCCTTACGATACTCCCCGAAGGTCCTTTCCACACGAACAGGCCGGAGCAAGTTGCGGGGGTTCCTGTTTCCCATGGTACCAGATTAAAGTCTCCGGTCAGACCTCGTAGCCGAAACTACTACGAGTTGAGCATCCATATGGATCCGGACTGCTGAGCTAGGATTGCACAAAACACAACACACTCTTTATCCACATTCACTCAGCATTCACAAAACTATTTACTTCAATGAACCGCTTAATACCTAGCATTCCTACCCATACCAAGACTCGCGAGTAGTAGCACCGCTTGCAGGTACCCACGCAGTTGAGACTGGTGGCCAAAACTCTACTGAAACCCCATTAAACTCCCTATTGCTGTAATCCACACACATGCAATTTATTGAGGCACATACCTCATTACTATATGGCGCGCGCTCGGGAAACAATAGCACTGTAGGTGGGACACTAGGCCGACATCATGAAATGACCAGCCGGTCTCCCCCAGAAGGCGCAGTTGCGACAGTGCAGTTGAAATAACAACAACAAAGTATGTCTTAGTATGCGACGATTCTTTGTGTTATTATAAAGAAGACTGTCTTGTCCTGGTACACCGCCAGACGAACCTCCTTCGCTGGTTCTTAGACGGACAATATTAGTATCATGCCTACGTGCCAGTAGCACCGCGGTTTTGCAATTGGTCTACACTTTTCAGCAACAGATTTAAAACGTCACATGGATTGAATCAAATTGTATAAAATTCGTTTGTTCTCAAGCGACGAGATGGATGAGATAGCCTTATTCGTTTGGGGGCTCCCAGAGTTAGAGATGGCGTCGTACAGGCAGCTTCTCTTCATCCTAGTCTGAAGCCACACTAATAAGGTCCACTTCACTGATTCATGAGGAGATTCAGTCCTTCGCATAGTATCGTCGACAGATCTTTCCATTGTGATCGTGGCCGCCCTTTATTTCGTTGTCTTCACATA
>NW_023458567.1:16585758-16590313 GCF_013731165.1 Rhagoletis pomonella | reverse complement strand
CTTTCCATTGTGATCGTGGCCGCCCTTTATTTCGTTGTCTTCACATAAATCTATTACTTAGGTTTTCACTTCATAACCATTTCTCTAATCAGAATAAGAACTATATAAAGGATGTGATTCTAAACACTAAACTCTGCGTTAAAGAGTAAAACTTTCAAGCACTTTAAGTTTCTGAATTTGATTCCTCCTCAAAATGCGCACATTGCCACTCAGCCATATCGGCAACACATTTGGGGTTAACCAAAGATGTTAACCACATTCTAAACAGAATATCGGTAACTTAAATACGATAAATTTGCAGAGTGTTTGGATGTGACGCCTCGACACCGAAAGTGACAGAAGACTAACAACAGCAAAATTTGGCAAAACTCAGAATTATCAAGGCGCAATAACTAAGGAGGAGCCGACGAGCGCTGGAGTGAGCCATCAAAGCCAAAGTTAGGCAAGCAAATGATGTGTAATGTCTCGAACAGGATTCGATGTATTTTTGGCTGCTGTCGATGAGGCAGCAGTCATCATTTTGTCGGATGAAATATGCAGCTATGAAGCCAATGCTGCTCCAGATTCAGCTACAGCTTAGTCGGCGTAAAGAAATGGATAGGGTAACACGATGGCAGCTACCACATAAATACGCTGCAAGCTGTGGATGTTTGGCAACTATCAAGTGTTGCAGAGTAAAGAAAGGCTGAAGGTGACGCTCGGTAAACGACTGGTGTTGGTGTTGCAAAAGTAAAGTTCAAGTGCAAATTTTTGTGGACACACCAACAAGTGTGCAAGTGTGCAAGTGTACACATGTGTCTGCGAGGGCAAAAGCATGTTTGGGCATATTATCGACACAATTTCACATATTGAATAACGTTAAACGTTCGACACTTGGCAACAGTTTGCAACAAGCAGCAATCCATGAGCGTTTAAACAGACGTACATTTGTAAATGAGTACTTGTACGTAGTCGTGTGCTGGTAGCTGCAGCATCTGCTCTTTGACATTTGCTGACAGCCACCAAAGTGGTTTATAAAGGCTATAGGCAGACTTTCGTTACTTGCGTGTATGTGTGTTTATGTGATTTTGATGCTGGTGCGCCTTGCGATATGCATTCATTTGTGTGCTTTGTGGTTTTTGGCAGTTTCTTGCCAAATGACGCATGTCCTGCTACATAAAAACATACATACTTCAGTACCTAAAACTAACATATGTATTCATGTATATATGTACATATGTCTATTTTGTGAAATGTGGAAAGACCTGCTGCGACGTGCAAGTGCGAACATCGTCTATTCAAATATCGGCACACAGCTGTGAAGAGTTTAATTGGCAGCAATTGCTATGGCTTTGAAGGCAGGAAATAAGCTGAAATACAAGCAGTGACTTAACGCACTTACATATTGCTGCACATTCTTATGAAAAGGTTCTATATCGATGCATGAGCGGGCAGAATAAATATTGCGACTTTTTTTTTTTGGATAGCTCGTCTGTAATTGTGACGATTTCGATACAGCACCTACTCAAAAATCAGGCACTATCCTGTCCTTATTTATAAGAGGGGTGCGTGACTAATCTTATTAGGTAAAATAATTTGCAAACTTACAAGTACACCAAGAACAGTGCAGGCACATAGCATTGGTATTAAAGATATAGAAGGGATAGGCTGGAAGGTATACTAGAAATTACCGCCGACATCAAATGAGAATGAAAGTACTTGATCCTCGATTGGCCAGGACGAGGTAAGAGCAAAAAGAATGGTGATGAAAAACAACTGAACTTTTTAAAGCCGAAAAATCGAAATGCGTCATTTATTCCTCATTTGTAGAGTTTCTTTTTATAGCATTTCATTCCTGATGACAGGA
Organism: Rhagoletis pomonella; assembly: GCF_013731165.1. Taxonomy (NCBI): domain Eukaryota; kingdom Metazoa; phylum Arthropoda; class Insecta; order Diptera; family Tephritidae; genus Rhagoletis; species Rhagoletis pomonella. The sequence continues at coordinate 16,588,467 of NW_023458567.1, read as the reverse complement.
TCTTTGCGGGACTAGCTTGACACCAGCTACCGCTTTCTTCACGCACATCCCATCAAGGCATGAGTTGAAAGGCAACAGCGGTTGGTAGGAGGCACTTGGGAACTTTTACATGGATGGGTCCAAGCTTAATGGTAGGGTCGCACTATGGGACTACAGCGGCCAAAAGTAGTAAAACGGATCAGCGAACTCAAACCAAAAAGAATTTTGGATAAAAATGCATATTTGCAATCATGACACGTGCTTAAAGTAGGAGCAATGTGAAAAAATTTTGGTTTTGTCGCAAGTAATTTGAATTAATTTTTCCACTTATGTGGATATATAAAAAGCCAATTAGATTGATGAGCGGTTTTTGAATATATCTGTGGTCAAACATTGCTTTAAATTTTTATAAATCTTTTGAAATGTATAAAACAGTTTACCTTGAAATGCTACATAATTTTGTGAGTATGAAATTTTTCGAGTGCTTACTTTAAAAAGGGATATTTAAAAAGAACCTAGGAAGCGAGCTAAATTATACTTAGGACAAGTAAACATTAAATATGCGTGTCATATCTCTCTAGTTCCAGTTGCGTAGAACAACCAGTTCAGCTTCTATTCTTCCTTTTATAAACCCATCTCCTGTAAAATTTATTGAATTTTTATTGTAGAGCTGAAGGGAGAAACCGTGATATGTACATACAATAAATAATATGCAATATAAAATGAAAATTGAAGAAGGTGTAGATATTAATGACTCGCCAATCTATTAGTCACATCCAACATTCAGCCAAAAATGGACGCTTCTCTGGACGAGATCCGTTTTCGATGGTAAGGGTCCTTGCCTGCTTGCCTTAGCTCAGCTTTTGTTGTATAAAATGTAAGTTGGAATTGAATGTTTCAGTATAAATAAATATCGTGCACATAATTTAGTATGCAGATATTGTAAATGTTTTCGCTTTGTAATTTTTAAAATGAAGAAATAGGAACTTCTTTAGAAATAAATTAAACATTTACTATTTCCGCCCACAAGAGCTGTGGGCATGGTAGCGCGTTGAATTTTACCATTTTTCACATTTCTCCATTCCTTAGAGCAGAACAGCGTATATACGAAATTTCAGCGAATTTCTGGTACGGTTACTACTTTTGGTCGCAGCTTATATGGGGACGTCCCACTGTGGGTCGTTGGAAGTATCCCTTCCACGGAGCTCTCCACCAACCTTAAATCCAGGCTTCCGTATCACTTTAGTGTTTTCGGGCAGAGATCGCTGCTATTAAGGAAGCAGTTGATTGTCTTCTGTTGTGCGTGATTGCGAGAAGGGCGGTAAACATCTACCTAGACAGCCAGGTGGCAATCAGAATCCTCGACTTACTTACGGTATGCTCGAAACTTGTGAGGGAAAGTCTATATACTCTTTCTTTGGCATCGGAAAATTTCCTTGTCAGACTTGTTTGGGTACACGGCAGTGGTGATATCGCATGAAACTCTGTGGTTGATGATCTGATCAGAACTGGGGCTAGTATTACCAAGAAAAGAGAGTGTGGAGCCTCCACCTTGACTAATTGCGCACATCACTTGGAAAGATGGATCACGTCTCAACTCAGCGATTGCTGGGGGAAAATCATGACATGTGCTACTGTACGGTCGTTCTGGCGGCTCTTCAAACCACATCTTCCAACTCTGGTGGACGTACTGGCCGTTTACTGTCCGATTGGGATTCACACAGTGAGATAGAATATCACACCGGACAAACACTTCCTCTTGGACTGATCAGGTTTCTCTAGAATGCGGTTTATGCACCGGGATTCGTACTTTTTACCGGGAATATGTTTTGTTCTCGACACGCATCGATTTTGGTTTTAAACCAGCAGTTGCCGTACGCAGTGGTATCACAAAAGACCAATGCTCATGGACCAAGTGAGGCGCTGTATAAGAGGAAAATACCCAACCTAACCTAACCTCTTTTGATAGAAAGAAGAAAATAGGCAGTACTAGGTCCTTTTTATTTGTGATTCCTGGAAACACACATATACCTCTAATTGGAAAAAGCTTAAAAAAGGAGATAGCGAGTTTTCGCCTACTGGAATAAATGGTAATGTTTTCAACTATAACTTCGATATTTAGAAAGACTTTTTTACTCCTCAGTGGGTAGTTCAGATGAAGAATAATGCTTGATAAAAGTTGCTGCTTTGTGTTTGATGCCCAATTGAAAAGTAGATGAAGTTTTTATGAGCAAAAATTGCACTCTATGTAGATATGTAGATGAAACAAAGGGAGAACAGTAAAAAACTGGAATTTTTTTTTCTTATAAAAGGGAATTCCGTCTTTTAAAAGAGCATTTAAAGAAACTCTAATAAATAAATTCATTCTTTTTAAGCCGAGCTGATAATCATACACTTTTGATTACCTACACAACACATAAGTATTTGGTAAGAATATCTACCAGGGGAAATAGAAATATCGTTTTTGTATCTCCAAATAAATTCCTATATCAAAATCCTCCAACTCGTCACATTCTCTAATCTGATCGCTAAATCAAATTGCAATTTCGAATAAGTCTAAGAGGAAATTAGAAGAATGGAGTGAGTAGGCGCACAATGTGTCTCAGTCATCATTAATCATTGCGTGGCAAGATTTTTGCAATTTCGCGTCACATTCAATTGACATTTTTCTTCGGCAGCAAGCCGAGCGCATTTCAACAACGGATTTACAGCCAACTGTGGGTTTGAAAA
>NW_023458567.1:16579307-16585658 GCF_013731165.1 Rhagoletis pomonella | reverse complement strand
TTTTCAAACCCACAGTTGGCTGTAAATCCGTTGTTGAAATGCGCTCGACTTGCTGCCGAAGAAAATGTCAATTGAATGTGACGCGAAATTGCAAAAATCTTGCCAGGCAATGATTAATGATGACTGAGACACATTGTGCGCCTACTCACTCCATTATTCTTCTAATTTCCTCTTAGACTTATTCGAAATTGCAATTTGATTTAGCGATCAGATTAGAGAATTTGACGAGTTGGAGGATTTTGATATAGGAACTTTTTTGGAGAGACAAAAACGGCATTATGCAATTTCGAAAGTGAAAACGATATTTCTATTTCCCCTGGTAGATATTCTTACTAAATACTTATGTGTTGTGTAGGTAATCAAAAGTGTATGATTATCAGCTCGGCTTAAAAAGAATGAATTTATTTATTAGAGTTTCTTTAAATGCTCTTTTAAAAGACGAAATTCGCTTTTATAAGAAAAAAATAATTTCCAGTTTTTTACTGTTCTCCCTTTCTTTCATTTACATATCTACATAGAGTGCAATTTTTGCTCATAACAAATTATCTACTTTTCAATTGGGCATCAAACACAATGCAGCAACTTTTATCAAGTATTATTCTTCATCTGAACTACCCACTGAGGAGTAAAAAAGTCTTTTAAAATATCGAAGTTATAGTTGACAACATGAACATTTATTCCAGTAGGCGAAAACTCGTTATCTCTTTTTTAAGCTTGCTCCAATTAGAGGTATATGTGTGTTTCCAAGAATCACAAATAAAAAGGACCTAGTACCGTCTATTTTCTTCTTTCTATCAAAAGAGGTTAGGTTAGGTTGGGTATTTTCCTCTTATACAGCGCCTCACTTGGTCCATGAGCATTGGTCTTTTGTGATACCACTGCGTACGGCAACTGCTGGTTTAAAACCAAAATCGATGAGTGTCTAGAACAAAACGTATTCCAGGTAAAAAGTACGAATCCCGGTGCATAAACCGCATTCTAGAGAAACCTGATCAGTCCAAGAGGAAGTGTTTGTCCGGTTTGATATTCTATCTCACTATGTGAATCCCATCGGACAGCAACCGGCCAGTACGTCCCCCAGAGTTGGGAGATGTGGTTTCAAGAGCCGCCCTCCGCCAGAACGACATCGCAGTAGCACAGGCCATGGTTTTCCGCCAGCAATCGCTGAGTTGAGACGTGGTCCATCTTTCCAAGTGATGTGCGCAATTAGTCAAGGTGGAGGCTCCACACTCTCTTTTCTTGGTAATACTAGCTCCAGTTCTGATCAGATCATCAACCACAGAGCTTCATGCGATATCACCACTGCCGGGTACCCAAACAAGTCTGACAAGGTAATTTTCCGATGCCAAAGAAAGAGATATAGACATTCCCTCACAAGTTTCGGGCACACCGTAATTAAGTCGAGGATTGTGATTGCCACCTGGCTGTCTAGGTAGATGTTTACCGCCCTTCTCGCAATCACGCACAACAGAAGACAATCAACTGCTTCCTTAATAGCAACGATCTCTGCCCGAAAACACTAAAGTGATACGGAAGCCTGGATTTGGTGCAGAGCACCGTGGAAGGGATACTTCCAACGACCCACTGTGGGACGTCCCCATATAAGCTACGGCCAAAAGTAGTAACCGTACCAGAAATTCGCCGAAATTTCGTATATGCGCTATTCGACTCTTAGGAATAAAGAAATGTGCAAAATGGCAAAATTCAACGCTCTACCACGCCCACAGCTCTTGTGGGCGGAAATAGTAAATGCTATCCGATTTTGATTAAATTCAGAGCATATGCTGGTTTTAACGGGAAAAGAGCAAAATCTGAAAGATCGTCAAAATCGGGTCACATTATCGTCAGTAATTTCAGAAATATAGGCGCAAATTAAAAACAAAATTATTTTTTGATGAAATCGGGTGCGTCCTGCTCGTTCAAGCTAAAATTTTCCAACTTGGAAGATAATAAAGAACTTCCTATTATGGTGGGCGCCAACTGTACAACTTTTTTGGCTCCAAGTACTAAATTTTTTTAATTTTGGAGAAAATGAACAGGCACATTTATTTTATTTGTAAAGAAGTTCCTATTTCTTCATTTAAAAATTTACAAAACGAAAACATTTACAATACCTGTATACTAAATTATGTGCACGATATTTGTTTACACTGAAACTTTCAATGTTACCTACATTTGAAACGGATCTCGTCCTTACAAGCGTCCATTCTTGGCTGAATGTTAAATGTGATTAATAGATTGGCGAGTCATTTATATCTACACCTTCTTCAATTTCCAATTGTATATTGCATATTATTTATTGTATGTATATATCACGGTTTCTCACTTCAGCTCTACAATAAAAAATCAATAAATTTTACAGGAGGTGGGTTTATAAAAGGAAGAATAGAAGCTGAACTCGCAGTTCCTCGCAGCTGGAACTAGAGAGATATGACACGCATATTTAATGTTTACTTAACCTAAGTATAATTTAGCTCGCTTTCTATTTCCTTTTTAAATATCCCTTTTTAAAGTAAGCACTCGAAAAATTGTACACTCACCAAATTATGTAGCATTTCAAGGTAAACTGTTTTATAAATTTCAAAAGATTTATAAAAATTTAAAGCAATGTTTGACCACTGATATATTCAAAAACCGCTCATCAATCTAATTGGCTTTTTATATATCCACATAAGTGGAAAAATGAATTCAAATTACTTGCACGTGTCATGATTGCAAATATGCATTTTCATCCAAAATTAATTTTGGTTTGAGTTAGCTGGATATTTTGCTATGCATCTGCGTAATTACTTTTTCGGAATTCGCTGATCCGTTTTTACTACTTTTAGCCGCTGTAGTCCCATAGTGCGACCCTACCTACCATTAAGCTTGGACCCATCGGTGTAAAAGTTCACAGGTGCCTCCTACCAACCGCTGTTGCCTGTCAACTCATGGCTTGATGGGATGTGCGTGAAGAAAGCGGTAGCTTGTGTCAAGCTAGTCCCGCAGTGATCCTGTCCTCAGGAATGAAAAGTTATAAAATGAAACTTTAGAAATAAGGAATAAATGACGCATGTCGATTTTTCGGCGTTGAAAAGTTCAGTTATTTTTATCGCGACTCTTTTTGTTCTTACCTCGTCCTGGCCAATTGAGGATCTAGCACTTTCATTCTAATTTGATTTCGGCGTTAATTTCTAGTATAACTTCCAGCCTATCCCTTCTTCGCCTTTGGAACCAATGCTATTTGCCTGCTCTCTTCTTGGTGTACTTGTAAGTTTGCAAATTATTTTAACTAATAAGATTAGCCCCACACTCCACTTGTAAATAAGGATAGGATAGTGCCGGATTTTTGAGTAGGTGCTGTATCGAAATCGTCACAATCACAGACGAGCTATCCAAAAAAAAGTCGCAATATTTATGCTGCCCGCTCATGCATCGATATAGAACCTTTTCATAAGAATGTGCACCAGCATGTAAGTGCGTTAAGTCACTGCTTGTATTTCAGCTTATTTCCTGCCTTCAAAGCCATAGCAATTGCTGCCAATTAAACTCTTCACAGCTGTGTGCCGATATTTTAATAGACGATTTTCGCACTTGCATGTCGCAGCAGGTCTTTCCACATTTCACAAAATAGACCTATGTACATATATACAAGAGTACATTTGTTAGTTTTAGGTACTGAAGTATGTATCAGCCCTGTTCTGCATTTCGATTCCGTTCAAATTTTTCGGAATCGAAATGCATTGGTGTTCTTGATTTCGATTCCGACCAAATTTTTTCGATTTGAAAAGTTTGCACTTTGGCTAGTCGGAATGAAAAGTAATTGGCTAAGGAAACCCAAATATATATGTAGTTTGTCCGCCAAATATTTTCTTTTAAATTTTTATGATATTGAGAGAATTTATAAGTCGTTATTGCTCTATTCTGTATTCAAATACTTTGATAAATCTGTATCTGAAAATTGCTCTTTAAAAACTACCTAGACAAATAAAGCGAAAACGATCGTATGAAACCGACCTGTTCTTGATTCCGCTTCAGCGCATGCGCAGTATTCATCGAAAATTTCCATATTGTGCTAATGGGCACAAAGACGTTGCATATGCCAAGGCGCTTGTATGAGCACAAAGTTCACAAGCGTTTTATATGGAGGAAAATGCGCTAAAGCTTCGAAAAAAATAATCTAAAAAATCAACGTTAATCTTTGGGTACTTGAAACTTGCACTTCGTTATACTAAAATTGAATAGGCTACGAAGCTGCATACTCGAAAATTTTCTAAAAATGCTAAATACAAAGTTTGAAGTTTTGATAAAAGTTTCATTAATTTTTGTGAATTTTGTGCAAAGTTTGCGAGATTGATTTATATGGCTTTTTTTATAGAATGAGCTATTTAAAACAAAAATAAACGATGATGCAAAATATTTTGAATATTGTAAAAAAACTAAATTACGAATATTTCTGTGCGAGTGACTATTTATGTGTTTAAAAAATGCAAAAATTTATATTTGTAAACTGCGGGAACTTCATCCCTGATTTCCTCTCCATCTAAAATCGCCTGATGATCGTTTTCGCTCTCCTCTGCAGCTCTCCGGCTCCTGTATAGCAAAATGCAATGCTTTAGAAAAAGTGCTTCTGCCAATGTTATACCTTGGTCTTTAGCTACTCCCAACTGATAGGAGCCTATTACTAAAAACCGGAGTGTGGCTGCCAGTTGCGTTTCGGTGAAATAAAACGATGCCTCTCCGTTAACCAATTTTTTTTTTGTTTTTGTCTAACAGCATTTTGAAAACATCTTTATTTATGGGATAAGATCCTATAAACCTAAAAGTTATCTACAGATCGAGTTAGATAAAGAAAATTACATTGAAGGGTAAACTTTCTTGGAGTCCAACTTTTGGAACATGTCCACATGAATCCTTAGCTGAATTTTTTCGTTTTGGGCATGCAATAGCAAGTCTTCTGGTCTGGGCACTCCCAAAAATCATTCGCACTGGCATTTTTTCAGTTTTATACAGATTTTAATTAATTTTTTACACAAATAACTGACAACAGCTGTTGCAACTTATTACCGAATCGAAATGAAAACGATTCGAAAACGATTTCGAACTTATTCGAACTCAATCGGAATTGAGAACACCACCACAAAAATTAGTCGGAATGTGTGTCGTTTTACTTTTCAAATCGAGTCGAAATGCAGAACAGGTCTGTATGTTTTTATGTAGCAGGACATGCGTCATTTGGCAAGAAACTGCCAAAAACCACAAAGCACACAAATGAATGCATATCGCAAGGCGCACGAGCATCGAAATCACATACACACATCCACGCAAGTAGCGAAAGTCTGCCTATAGCCTTTACCAACTACTTTGATGGCTGTCAGCAAATGTCAAAGAGCAGATGCTGCAGCTACCCTGCACACGACTACATACATTCATACAAGTACTCATTTACAAATGCACGTCTGTTTAAACGCTCATGGATTGCTGCTTGTTGCAAACTGTTGCCTAGTGTCAAACGTTTAACGTTATTCAATATGTGAAATTGTGTCGATAATATGCCCAAACATGCTTTTGCCATCGCAGCCACATGTGTACACTTGCACACTTGTTGGTTGGTGTCCACAAAAATTTGCACTTGAACTTTACTTTTGCAACACCAACACCAGTCGTTTACCAAGCGTCACCTTCAGCCTTTCTTTACTCTGCAACACTTGATAGTTGCCACACATCCACAGCTTGCAGCGCATTTATGTGGTAGCTGCCATCGTGTTACCCTATCCAGTTCTTTACTCCGACTAAGCTGTAGCTGAATGTGGAGCAGCATTGGCTTCATAGCTGCATATTTCATCCGACAAACTGATGACTGCTGCTTCATCGACAGCAGCCAAAAATACATCGAATCCTGTTCGAGACATTACACATCATTTGCTTGCCTAACTTTGGCTTTGATGGCTCACTCCAGCGCTCGTCGGCTCCTCCTTAGCAATTGCGCCTTGATAATTCTGAGTTTTGCCAAATTTTGCTGTTGTTAGTCTTCTGTCACTTTTGGTGTCGAGGCGTCACATCCAAACACTCTGCAAATTTATCGTATTTAAGTTACCGATATTCTGTTTAGAATGTGGTTAACATCTTTGGTTAACCCCAAATGTGTTGCCGATATGGCTGAGTGGCAACGTGCGCATTTTGAGGAGGAATCAAATTCAGAAACTTAAAGTGCTTGAAAGTTTTACTCTTTAACGCAGAGTTTAGTGCTTAGAATCACATCCTTTATATAGTTCTTATTCTGATTAGAGAAATGGTTATGAAGTGAAAACCTAAGTAATAGATGTATGTGAAGACAACGAAATAAAGGGCGGCCACGATCACAATGGAAAG
>NW_023458567.1:16570442-16579207 GCF_013731165.1 Rhagoletis pomonella | reverse complement strand
CGAGCGCATTTCAACAACGGATTTACAGCCAACTGTGGGTTTGAAAAAATCTTACCACAAAAAAGTTAATAAGATATAAGTGAGCAAGCAAATACAAGCGAAATAGAAAAAAAAAACAAAATAAATCAGCAAAAAAATTAAAAATGTTGGCACTGTGCGGTTTTATGCAAATTTTCAAATTTCTTACAGCCGGCGAGTGTTTGTTAAGTGCGGCTGAAGGGGAGTTGCTTGCTTAGCCAATAGCACAGACTGCCCTTCACTGACTGCAGTTAAAAGCATTGATAAATCATAAACAATGCACACACACTAATGCAAATATTTTGGAAGCACAGATTTATTACCCTAACGACAGTATTGCCAAAATAGTGGCGACCACAAGCGAGATAAGCGTATGTATGCCGATTCCAATCGGCGGCTATCGAAATTTCTATCGAAAAAAATTTAAATGTTTCATTCATTTCAACCCCCACATGTTGGCTTTGTGCCCTCAACGAGTATTTGAAAGTGCTTTAGCTACGAGCTGTGAAACCCGCAATAAACGACGAAGAAAAAAAATTAAATATGCCATGAAAGACATTCGAAAAAGTAGGCGTTGAATTGGCTTAATATAGTAGAGTGAAAGAAAATTTCTTACACCGATGCACCCTCAATCGGTTTTGGTGCGGTGATATCACTCTTGTGATTATAGAGTACATCCAGTATATGAATAGTGACACATTCCGTATAGATTGTACGAGAATTTTTGGATCATATCCGTCAAGCGTTGACCATTAAGCGCCCGTGGACAGTATAGATATTATTAAAATGTTTTATAATTAAAGCACATAACTGTGCTACATGAGCTCACGTAGCAAAAAACACCGAAGATGTAGAACTGCGACGTTTTCTAATTAAAAATATCAGTGGCAAGATTTTCCGTTTCATGAATTTGAAGATGCTTGACGATTGCTTTGGTTACTTTGCGACCACGAAATAACAGTGCAACTACCCTGAGAATCCTACAAAGATCAAGCTTCTCCAAATAGAAAAAAGATGTCGGAGTTTTGCCGAACTTCATCCAGCTTGCTTGGGTAAAGAAGATTTTGTTTAATGATATTCAAGAACAGGGCGAAAAAAATTGGAGTCTGAGTTCAAGCCCCGGTCAAAGCAACATCGCAAACAAATTTAGAAAAAAGGTTTTTTTCTTAACAGCAGTCCGTTCGGAGTCGGCGTAAAACTGTAGGTGTAACCGACAATCTGTTATTATTAAGCGGCTATCAGGGCCTTGAGTTCGTTGGAGGTGCACTCTAACTTGGTTAAGGTATGTCGCTCTATCTTTCGGTCGCGTCGGAATACTTCTTCATTAGGCTTATTTGGATTCCAGGTCACACCGACATTGAGGGGACTGTGTGGCTGACGAACTGGCCAGGGAAGGTACTCGTGAAACGTTATCACCAGATAGAGAGCTGCTGGGGGTGCCATTGATCGCTTGTGGTACACTCTTGGATAGGTCCGCAAGAGCTAGGCGAACGACACGACATGCGCGATCGCAAGGTCCTTTTAGCCGAGGGTGGACCGGGGGCGGTTGAGGCCACTCCTAACACTCACAAAGCCACAGCTGTCACTTCTGGTGGGGGCTTTAATGGTTTAATCGGGTCGGAGCGTTTCATAGAAAGAAGTTTAGGGTCCGTTAAAACTTGTGGTATCACAAAGGATAATCTCACATTGTCTAAGTGAGCTCCGGTTACACGGGGCTGTCACCTTACCTTACCTAACGCAACATAAGTGTATAATAAAAAACATATCGCCAAATTGGTGCGAAATATTTTAATAAAGGCCGACTACCTCTGATTCGTATGGATGTTTTCCTTTTCTTTGAACAGGCAAACTGTTGTATTCAAAGATTTGCGAAATATTTATTTGAAGAATATGACTATAAAAAGGTTTTTTCCTCTCATGTAAAATTTTTTAAATGGGATTAGCAACTTTTCACTCCAAGCTAGCTGTTGGCCTTCACAAAAACTTTTTTCGTTGGAAATAATAAAATATTTAATTTTAATCCAATTACTTCGTCTTCTTGTTAATGATTAATACTATTCGTAATATTTTACATTATATTGGCTAAAATGATAATCGGTTAAATTACCGAATCGATATATCATATCGATATATGTCACTTTATGAGTTAACGATATTCATCGAGTCCTCGAAATGAGCAGTTATCGATAGTTATAGAAAGTTTTCGTGTTATCGAGTTTTATTGAGTTATCGGATATTAGTGTTTTTGGAATTATCGAAATTTATCCACAAACTAGAACGTATCAAGTTAATTGTTGGGTTTATTGGGTTGGTTATTATTATAACCGCCCAATCAAAAACTTCCAAAATATTTTTCTTCTAGGTTACTTTTTAAATTTCTCGCTTGGCCCTTCAGAAAATCTGATGTTAGTCTTGAATTACATTTCACTTAGCCTAGGAGTCGAAATACCATAATATTCACTTAGAATATCTATGCTTTTACTAGCAATATATTTGTTTCATATTAATTCATTCTGCCTAATGCCACATTATTCTTTATACAATTAATTAGTTATGCATATTTTTTCATCAATAAGAAAATTTTCTTGATTCTAGGCCATAAAAAAAGGAACAGTCCAGCGCCTTCGTCTTGGTCTGCAGGCTGTATCGGAGATACAGCCGCTATATTTAAACGTAGAATACGTGGTATGGTTAAGGGCATATCCAAGTCAAAAACGAAATCACACACTAAGAAAAGCCAACAAAATATCGATTATATCGATAAGTCCCGAGAATCCCTAAAATCCCGAAATAGTTCCGAGATTGAGTCTCTGTGCCTTTATTTATATCCTTTTCTCTACAACTACCTTTATTTTAATCTTTCTTCCTCTATCTTCATCTATACTTTTATCGGTATCCTCATCCGCATCTTTTTCTTTATATTTATCTTTGTTTTTATTTTTATGTTTATCATATTCTTCATATACATATTCCCCTTCACCTTTGCACTTATACATATAAGTAAAGTGTTTAAATTTACCTTGGTCTTCATGTTTGCCTTTATCTTTACTCAACTTTGTTTTTGTGTTTATTTTTACCTTGGCCTTTATCCTTTTCTTTATCTATGTACGTCCTCGCCTTTACTTTAATTCTTGGATTGGACTTTTTCTAAATGTTGTTTCACTTCGAAAAGTCTTCGCGTATTATGCATACATGTGTTCATATATGTATGTACATATATAATATGTATGTACATATGTATGTATAGACATACATAGATTACTAAAAATAGAAACAGATCCACATTAACTGCAATCAACATATGTACGTATGTATGTATTTACATATGTACACACGCTGCGATTAGGTTATAAATAGCGCGCCTCTGTTTATCAAAAGCCGCATTACATACGCATACATACTTTTTGTCTCCTTCCCACACTTCCAACATATGCACGTGTTTGCAAAATGATGACGAGGTGATTTTGTATGGAAAATCATTTATGCCCATATATTTGAATAAAATAAACATATATAGAAGATATCAACCAATACTTCCCATATACCAAACGAAAGGAAAACTCTTGAATTTTTGATTAAAGAAAACAAAAACAAAATCATTCGAGCGGTTTTCGAGCATTTTGGTAATGAAAAAAATTTGCAAATTTTTTCAACAATTTTTTGCCTTAAAATGCTCAATATTTGTTAAATTTATATAAAATTTGTACCCGATAATATTTCTACTGCTCCAAAGAACCTATATCCCGAAAATGAAAGTTATATATGCCAACAATAAGTTGCTAGAGCACTTTAAAGGCTCAAAATTGACCCCAAAATAAGGCAATGTTTACCGTTGTTTTTACGACAGAAACCGAATTGGTTATTTACAAAAATGAATCTGTCGACAGGTTTGGAATTTTATCTTTGAAACGCCACACTTTTCTTTGAAATCGCTTTATTAGTTCTCGTGCAATAAGCGTTTTTGTGAAGCTCTAAAAATTACAACTACAACATTTGAACATAGCCCCCATACCTTAAGGTAAGACGTATTCTACGTCAAAAAACGGCATTAGAATTGGTACTCAATCATGTTACTTACCAGCATGAAATTTTACTGAGGTGTCAACATTATTTGGAATCTAGAGCTTTTTAAATTAAAATTTGTGTAAAATTTTGGATTGACTATACAAATTTTTATTTTCTTTTTTATAAATTTTCAGTACAAAAAGCATTACATATCCGCATCTGCATCTCTAAGTTCATTACCTCAGAGCTCTGCATAATTCTATGCAAATCGATATATTCACACAGTATTAAGCATGCGCACGCCTACTACATCAGCAAAACAGTCAACAAAAACAATTTATAGTACAAAATGCATTCGCGCATTGGCCACAAATCCAAAACTGGTCAATAACATTGATCTTAATCGGCTAACCAACAATAGCGGAAGCTAATGCCATTGTGCGTATACGCAATGCGCTAAACCTGAAGAAAAGAGGACTGACTAAACAAAGTAATAAGAAAGCAAAAGAACAACAACAATCTCAAAGTAAATAATCAACAATTCAGCGCATAATGCGCACCAAATAAAGCTAATCAACTCGCAGTGAACAGCTTGTAAGCGGCAACAAGCCAAAGATAGCTTATTTTTCCAGCGACACAATAAAGCATCAAGAAGGTCATAAAGAATTTGTAATCATTTGCCATGAAACGCCCAAAAGTGGCTTTAGCATGGCAAACGACTAGCAATGGTCCAACAGCCAAGCTGTTGTTGATGACAAAAGTATGTATGTATTTGCATATGCGAAATTTGTCTACCTGCAACCAAAAATGGGTCAAGCAACATTGTAACTATGTTACCTTTATTTATGCGAATGCAGAGAGAAAACTTACAAGTGCAGATACATATATGTAAGTCAAAAGTTCAATTGTTTAAAAGAGATAAATATGCTAAGGAAGTTCGTTGCTTAAGTCTTTTGTTTGGCGATCAAGTTGTGATCAATGATCAGCAGCTACTCGCAGTTATGGAGGTGGTTGGAGCTAGATTAGTGGCTGCTACCAATATACATGGCCTGGATAGGATAAAAATGGAGTGAATTCGATTGGATCGGATCGGATTTTGAGTGGTTTAAATTATATTGGATTATCATTGGTCTTCGAGCGTAAAATTATTTGGAAATGCAAATTACTGCCTTGGAGCCGTTAGCGTGCAACGTTTTGATCGGGCTGCCGCGACATTATTTTGATGTTTTTAAATATCAAGCTTTGGCATCTGCTGAGAAAAAATCGAGTCACATATCGTCATCATTTTACAATCTAGAAGCACTCTGAAATTAGTTTTCCAGGATATCCAGGAGATAGGTGTGACTACACTGTGAGCGCCGACTGCTAAGTTAAAGCGAAAAACATTGTATGCCAAGGAGGAAGTTTCGCTTACAACAGATGTCACGGTCAGCAATTTAGCTTAAGCGGCTGCGTCAGTGAGGAAGCGATGTGAAATTTAGTCTCACCGGTATGGTATTCACTTAGTCCGAATATCGATCGGGCAGCCAAAGCTAACTCCTGCTCTATTTTGTTGGTGAGATGACTCGAGCAAATCCTTCTAGCCAACTCATGCGCTGCGCAGTTTCTTATAACAGCACCATGGATGACACTGAGTAGGAAATAAATAAACGAAACCAAAGGAAAGGTCAGTAATTGCTCAGATAGCTTAGAACCTATCGTCATCGGGCCCAGTACGCTATCGGCCACCTGGCGAACTCATAAGATATTTTCCTTTTTTTGAATCGACTGCTTCATTATTGGCAGCTGCTTCTGCCTGGTAATAGCGATCGGGAAGTCTAAATTTTAGATTAATGGAGAACAACCGGCAAAAGACTTGACTTCACTAAACATTACGTCAAGCCTCGATCCATCCATCTAAAAGTTCCTTAGGAGGAATGTGGGTGATTTGTTTGAATAGGAATAAGGCCGAACTCTAGTACTCTCGAATCCTTTCCCTGAGCAAATTTGAGGCTAATGAGGCCATTTTTATACTTAGTCTGGGAATATAAGATTATAAAAGAATAAGGCCCAAAATAAAACATAAAAGAGGGACTTTATTCAAGGAGGACCGAAAACTATACAGACAATCAGATGTCGCAGCGATGTTGGCTGAAGGAAGGCTAAGCTATATTGCGGACTTTCGGATACTCATTGTCACCTGTTTTCTGCTGTCTTTGGATAGATTTCACCAATAGGCGGTCGGCCCACTTCTCAGCTACAACGTTCGCCGAAGTTCGAGCTCTTTTATGAGCTGGGATACTAACCACTCAAACTCTGTAAAGTGTAGATAGCTATTTTAAGAACCTGCTGCTGTATATCGGTGACTGAATTGATCGATACAAAACCAAGACTGCAAACGACTTCCAACCGAATCACGTACCGAACCGTTTTTATTTTGAAACGCCAAAACCGAACCAAAAACCACTCCAAAAAATGGTTCGGTTCGATTCGGTTCAAAAATTAAAACCCACTAAAGCAACTCCCTGAGTTGTAATTAGGTCCATATAAAGAATGCTTGATTTGGTATATAGAAGAAAATGCTTTACAATGCTAGTTAAATAAAAAATGTATAAAACTGGGATTTTTGCAGTTTGGATTAAAAAGTTTGAATCTTTGATGCAATTTTGTTGAAATTTGTAGATTTTTTCTAATTTTCGTACAAAGTTTGAAATTTGGATTTAGATGCTTGTTGTTATAGAACGAGCTATATGTACTATATGTAAAAAATTAATTAACATTAAACCCACAAAAGAAAAATAGTCAAATGCCGCACTAATATTATTTTGATCATAGGTATACTTGTTAAGGCCAAGTTTAAGTTCCAGCCTACCGAAAATAAGGCTATCAACAATAATTTTTGAGGGTCAATTCAAAATTCTGAGTATGCTGTTTTAATCCACATACTGGACTAGGCACTTGTTCAAACCTTAAAAAGTTTATTAAAAATTTTCTAATTTTACTTTGATCGCGTTGATTTTAAATAATTTTTTTTTGTTTTCTTCCATAGAAAAAAAGTCCAACATACATACTTTGTATGAAAAGGAAATCCGTAAAAAATCGCTAAATATCAACTTAAAACTTAAACATTTTTTAAATTTTTTTGCAATTTAGATGAAACAGCAGAATATTCATAATTTTTGCACAAAGTTTGAAAATTTAGTATATATGGTTAAAAAAAATAAGCATTAAATGAAGCAAAATAGCCAATACTTGATGAAATGTCGCGTCGCTTTTTTCCACCACTCAACATGTGGATATTTAAATTTGATCTCAATAACAAAACCTTTAATATTTATATTACGGATTTGTCATATTTTTGTAATATTTACATATATACGTTAGCATTAAGGAATTGAACCACTTGAATCGAACCGAACCGAACCGCGGTTCAGGGATGCTCGTGAACCGGTTCTTGTACCGGTACAAGCTTTTTTTAAGTGGTTCGAACCACTGAACCGAACCGCACCGATTTTTGGAGTGTTGTGCAGCCCAGACAAAAACTTATAGTTTTTATATGTTGGAAAAATCTCCATAGTTAATATCGACAACGATGAATGAAGGTAAATCGAAAATAAAAGCGTTATCGATAATTATAAATATATCGATAATGATATCGATAAATATATCGGTAATAATATCGATAACATTAATATCGAGAGTGATATATTTGGCGTTAAATATTTAAAAAGTTCCATTGATAAATGTTGGAAAATATATCGGTAACTAACTAAAATTAAATGAAATACAATTTTATAACTTTTGTACATAAAAAGCACCCTCACGTTCTTTTCTCATTCTTTTAAATAAATTACTTTCAATATTTATCTACTTATACACTTCATCTCCTAATCCATATTACAAGTAAAATAACAAAGTAAGCTCCCTTCGAATACAAGCAACCAACAACAAAGTAGTTTCTCATTCAATTGACGCATTCCAACAAGGTAATGCCCTTTTCCAAGCCACTGCCAAATGTCCTTTAATCAATTAATTTGCTTCTTGCACTACCCATACGCTGCTACGTTGCACAACTCCATCTCCGCTAAACGAACTTTTCGATTTTGATACCAAAAGACATTTCGAATTTCTACTATGAATCGAAAGGGCATTGGATAACAAGCATCTTTAGAGCGCAATTACGCACGGAAAGTTGACAGCACTGCAGATATGTATTTGGTTGGCAGTTAGCTTAACAAAACGAATTAAAGGTGACAGTAAAAAGAACAACAATAACAATGATACTTGAAATAAATAATAGAAAAGAAAGCAGTGAACTTCTGACAGTTGGTTATTGTCTGAGAGTAGCCAAAGGAGTCTTATTCGTAGAGGGCCAAGCGACGGATGACGCCGACGCTTTTGAAGTCAATGGACCATAGACTTTTTGGGTGCTTGTCGGTGACAGAGACGGTGGCAGCAAACGCTGAATGAAGCGTAAAGTAATAGCTCGAAGGAAGAGACGTGTTGGCAGTTGATGCGCTTCCAACTTCGCTTGTTCGTACTTTCTAATACAACTCACGTTTCCTGCTGGCCAGCAAGGCGTATCCTTTTGCATCAATTGTCAATTGAAATTAAGGAATGTCAAGGAAGTAAACACGAGACTTGCACGAGAATAGAAATGAAGTTAAAGTGGCAATATGATGAATATGGCTAGGCAAATACAAGCAAAGCAGACAAAAGCTCCAACAGAATGCTTGTATTCGTATATAAAAAGGCAACACGAG
>NW_023458567.1:16560610-16570432 GCF_013731165.1 Rhagoletis pomonella | reverse complement strand
AAGCATATGCTCAGCGTATGCTTTTCAATTTCGCTCTGCTGCTTTACACAGCAAAATTGTTTTACTTTAGCTTTATTGTTGCTTTTACTTTTTCGTTTTCCTGCGCTGTTTGCGTTTGCATTTCCCCTTTCGCATTGGAAATGCGAAAATGTTAGACGCTCTATGGAAAAGCTGCTTTTCCTTCCTTTTTTGCTGGTGGTGAAAACTTTGAGAGTGGTGAATTCGCTTTTTTAAGGGGAAGTACTGTTAAAATGTTGAGAATAATGAGATGCCACTGTTAGCTAACAAAAAAAAAAATGCTGTAATCAATAGAAAATGTCTGCGAGTAATTTTGATGGTATGCGTTGTAATGCAAATTCGTTTAAAAGACTGCAGAAAAATTAAAAATCAATTGTAGGCATGACGAAAAAAGACCATTGAAGTATGTTGTGGATCTTTTTTGACTTAATGCACTATTTTAGTGATGGAAAGATTTATTTTTATTCAATACGAGGAAATTAAAATATGATATAGAAAGCAATTTTTTTGATTTGATTTTAAGATATTATTTCTATGTAGTAAGTATAATTAACCACATTCCAGCAGCAAAAGTGCGTTATTGTTAAGAATTTGCTCTGGGTTAAACAAATAATTAAGATATGTATATACCTTTTATAAGAGGCCTAAAATTAAATTTGAAAACCAATTTTTCTGCAGAAAATTCCATTAACACACTTCCTACATTGGCCATCAAAGATTATACGCTGCGAGTTTTTCCTGATGGGGTATAGCGGAATGCAATGGGATATGGCCTCGTTTGCGCACTTTGGGAAACGTGAGCAACCCATGGGCGAGATTTGGACCAACCCGAGTGGAGCCTCGGACCACGGCAGAAGGAGAGGGAGCTTCGGTGGGACCGCTCCGGCTTATTCGGTTTAAGGGACATAAATGAGCAGTGGCAATCCATATCCCAATCACTTCGTCCCGAGAGACAGAAAGACGTGAATGCGAACAGCTTGAGATGCTAGCAGACAGGAATGCGGGTCGAAAATTCTATCAAAAATTAAGGCAGCAATCAAATGGTTTCAAGGCTGGAAGATGGAAGTCTGGTAACAGATGTCCAGAGTACACAGGAGATGTGGAGAAAACACTTTTCAATGCTTCTGAATCGTGATTCAGGTGGCGCGTTTGAAGACGAAGAACCCGAATCAATGTATAGGGATGAAGCTCACTCTCCTGCACTTGACCAAGACGAGGTGAGAACAGCAAAAGGGCGGCTTAAAAACAAGGGCCCCGGAGCCGATGGTGCACTGACTGGGCTATTTAAAGCCGGCGGTGAAGTGCATGTACCCAGCTATCAAGCGGAATTTGGTCTGATGAATACATGCCCGAAGATTGGAATTTCAGTGTTTTTTACCCAATGCACAAGAAGGAAAATTATCGCGGAATAAGCCTTGTAAATATTGCGTACAAGGTCCTGTGGACTATACTGTATGAAAGACTGAAGCCCTTCACGAACCAACTGATTGAAGCTTATCAGCGTGGCTTCAGGCGTGGTAAGTCGACCATTGAACACAATTTCACAGCGCGCCAAACTTGGGAAAAGACACTCGATATGCAAATCGACACATCCCATATTTTTTAGATTTTTATGCTGATTTTGATAGCACGAAGAGAAGTTGACTGTACGATTACATGTCTAAATTTGGGATCCCCACAAAACTAATACGGCTATGTAGAGTGATGTTGAGCACAAATTTCCGCTCCGTCCCAATCGGAAGGACATCTCCGCACCGATTGAGACCAAATGGGGTTTTAAAAAAGGTGATTCACTCTCATTAAATTTTTTAATTTCTGATGCTGGAAAGCGTCATTTGCAACCGGTTTGCGACGTTTCAGGAATACCACAGTCATCGTATTTGGCTGCAGCTATCATAAGCGGTTCAAAATGATTTTCTTAATCCTGAGTGGCAACTTGCGAAGCCCTACAACCAATTAACCTACAAAACTAGTTTACTTTTCTACGACCCAGGCTTAAAGTTTTTAAATGAATAAAAGAAACTACCAAGCGAGCAAATCGCCATAATACCAGGTTTTAACTCTAATTACACTGTACTAAATATCTAGAAAAATTTAACGTATCCTTGATGTAATTTCAAGTATGGGATTTGTTTATAGTAGAGGATAAGAACAAAATACGAGCTTCATTTATCTGTTCGATGGATGACGTTTTTTTTTTGTATGAAATTAAATTTTTTTGGTAAATTTTGCACTCATTTGATTAATGAACAAATTACATTTACTATATACTAATCGAAAGCATAAAGCCTATAGAATTCATTGCAACCTTTGTGAAAATCACTATTATTACCTACCTGTTCATAACTGCCAACCCGATAGGTAGGCCAGGAAAAAAATAGACAACCCAACGTTTTTACATTCTATAGGCTTAATAAAGGGTGTTTTTTTTAGACATGTGGTTTTCAAGAAGAAATAAAACGCATATAGTTTATTGTTATGGCCAAGAATTTAGCTTTATTATAAAGATAAGGGCTTGTCATTTTGTTTAAAAATAATTTCGTGTAAGTGACAGCTGCGGCTGGCTCGAATAAATGCCAACCGAGAGGCCCAATTTTCGACCACTTTTTGCAGCAATAGGGGCCATATGTCAGCAATAACGCGCCTAATATTCTCTTCCAAGGCATCAATCGTCTCGTGCTTATCTGCGTAAACAAGCGAGCTCACATAACCTCACAAAAAATAGTCTAGCGGTGTTAAATCGCACGATCTTGGAGGCCATGCAACAGGCCCACGACGCGAGATAATGCGCTCACCAAAAGTTTCCTTCAATAAATTGGTTGTTGCGTTGGCTGTATGTCATGTAGCGTTGGAACCAAAGGTCGTCCACATCAACATCCTCCAATTCAAGCATGAAAAGGTCATTAATCATGGCTCTGTAGCGTTCCTCATTGACTGCAACATTATGGCCGGCTTCATTTTTGAAGAAATATAGACCAATGATTCTCTGTGCCCATAGTGCACACCAAACAGTGACTTTTTGAGCATGTAACGGCGCACAGTGGGACTTCCCCATATAAGCTGCGGCCAAAAGTAGTAACCGTACTAGAAATTCGCTGCAATTTCGTATATGGGCTGTTCGGAACTTAGGAATGAAGAAATGTGGAAAATGGCAAAATTCAACGCGCTACCATGCCCACAGCTCTTGTTGGCGTAAATAGTAAATGTTATCCGATTTTGATGAAATTCAGAGCATATGCTGGTTTTAACGAGAAAAGTATAAATCTGAAAGATCGTCAAAATCGGCTTACATTATCGTCCATTAATTCTATAAAAAAGGGAGCGCAAATTTAAAAATAAATCTTTTGATGAAATTCTGTGTGCCCTGCTCATCTAGGCCAGAATTTTCCAACTTGGAAGATAATAAAGAATTTCTTATTACGGCGCCCACCTTCTTTACAACTTATTTTTGGCTCCAAGTACTAAATATAATGAATTTTGGAGAAAATGAACAGGCAAATTTTTTTTATTTCTACAGATGTTCCTATTTCTTCATTTTAAAAATGACAGAATGAAAACATTTACAATACCTGCATACTAAATTATGTGCACGATATGTATTTACACTGAAAATTTCAATTTTACCTACATTTTATACAACAAAAGTTGAGCTAAGGCCAGCAGTACTCTTGCCATCGAAAACGGATCTCGTCCAGAGAAGCGTACATTTTTGGCTGAATGTTGAATGTGATTAATAGATTGGGGAGTCATTAATATTTGCATCTTCTTCAGTTTCCATTTTATATTGCATATTATTTATTTTATGTAAATATCAGAGTCTTTCCCTTCAGCTCTACAATAAAAATTCAATCAATTTTACAGGAGGTGGATCTATAAAAGGAAGAATAGAAGCTGAACTCGCAGTTCCTCGCAGCTGTAACTATTTGAGATATGACACGCATATTTAATGTTTACTTGTCTTAAGTATAATTTAGCTCGCTTCCTAGGTCCTTTTTAAATATCCCTTTTTAAATTAAGCACTCGAAAAATTTTATACTCACAAAATTATGTAGAATTTCAAAGTAAACTATTTTATACATTGCAAAAGATTTATAAAAATGTAAAGCAATGCTTGACCACGGATATATTCAAAGACTGCTCATCAATCAGATTGGCTTTTTTATATATGCGCACAGGTGGAAAAATTAATTTAAATTACTTGCGACGAAATCAAAATTTTTTCTTACTAATTTATTTTTTCGCATTGTTCCTACTTTAAGCTCGTGTCATGATTGCAGATAAGCATTTTTATGAAAAATTCCTTTTGGTTTGGGTTAGCTGGATATTTTGCTGTGTATCTGCGTAATTACTTTTTCAGAATTCGCTAACCCGTTTTTATAACTTTTGGCCACTGTAGTCCCATTGTGTGTGCGTCTCAACAATGGCTTGTGGATTATCATTACTCCAAATGCGACAATTTTGTTTATTAACGTACCCATTCAACCAAAAGTGAGCTTCGCTGAAAAAAAATTTCTTTTGAAAATCTGGATCGGTGGCCATCTCGTTTTGGGCCCATTCACCGAGCCTGAGACGCGCTTGATGGTCGTTCGGCTTCAGTTCTTGCGCAAGTTGGATTATGTAAGCCTGTAAACCAAGATCCTTCAGCAAAATCTTCCATAAAGAGGTGTGGTCAATGCAATTTTTGCACGCGATGGCGGATGGACTCATTCGGGTCTTCATCGATACTCTGCTCCACAGCAGAAATATAATAGAATAGATGCGAAAGCTGTCCATGGTTGCTCGAATTACCAACTTTGCTGGGCGATTATGTCGACCGAATATTGGACGCAGAGCGCGATGCGTCGCGCGAACCGAACCACGAAATTTGCACGATTTGCAAACGTTGTTCGAGAGTAAGTCTGTTCATTACGAAATGGCAAACCAAACTGAGTATAAATCAAGGCATATTCAACAAGGTAGAAGTGACAATTCAGTCGAGCTCTCTCATAGCTGACTGTAATGTCAAAAAATTTAAACAAAGAAATTAACCCTTTGTTATGCATTTACCATATTTGATAAAACTCAACGGCCCGTAGCTATAGTCAAAATAAAGTCGACTCCTAAAGTTAAAAGAAGCTTTTTAACATAACTTTCAATGGGATATCTGTCAAAAAAAGCGGATTTTAACTTTAGAGTCGACTTTATTTTGACTATAACTGCGGGCTAATATCTTTGAAATGAACGTTTTTGCAGATATGAAAATTTTTAAAATCTCATTACAATCAGCTTCATTTTAGGTATTGCATTTTCATTTTAATGTAAATGTGGAAATGCATACTTACATATAATTACACACTAAGTGAAACACACTCATTTATAAATCCATTTTGGCAATTTTCTTGCTTTTACTAGCCCAATGATTTTAAGCATTTATTTTTTTAATCAAATACTTAATTTTAAAGTTTATTAGACATTTTAAAAACGGTTTGATTATTCTAAATTTACATCAGAACTTAACTTCAATAATTCAGCTTTTAAATTTTTGCAATTCGAAATTTCCTTTCCATTAAATTTATTAAAAGTTAATTTCAGTTTCTTTATGTCAACAAGGAATTCCGGTTTAGGTTTTATTAGACCACCATTTGAAATTTGGTCTATCCATGCATATGAGTGGAAGATTTTCTCTTCATTTTCGGTATAATAATTCCTGCACCTGGGAACAAACGCGTCCGCTTAGAAATACCCGGCTGCGATGGCAACAAATAAAGTCAGTGGCACTAAATGGTCTTCGCGCACACGTGAAGAGTGTCCTAATGAAGTATTGATACTTCGGAGTTTTAAAATAACGCACAAGTTTGTTGTCCTGGCTCTTGTCAAACACAACATACCGCCCGTAATTCCTTTTCATTTTATTATGTATTTAAAATCAGTCGCACAGCTCACAATTAAAAATGTATATTAAAAATATTTAAATTTTTAATAGTATAG
Organism: Rhagoletis pomonella; assembly: GCF_013731165.1. Lineage (NCBI taxonomy): Eukaryota > Metazoa > Arthropoda > Insecta > Diptera > Tephritidae > Rhagoletis > Rhagoletis pomonella. The sequence continues at coordinate 16,564,447 of NW_023458567.1, read as the reverse complement.
GGTTAAGAGTTGACATTTTAATCGCAGTTCAAAAGAGAGAAATGTCGAAATCACTTCTACCTTGTTATGCATTGGTATAAATCAAGTAACAGCTGTCAAAAACACCAACTCCGAAAAAAGTATTGCCTCATTCAAAACCACACGTCTAAAAAAAATAATGCCCTTTACTTTCGATTAGTATAGAGTATATGTAATTAGTTCATTAAACAAATGGGTGCAAATTTAAAAAAAAAAAATAATAGTTTTTGAATGTTTAATTAAAAATATGCTCACCATAATTTTTTCAGCCAACCCACTCGCGAAATATTTCCCTACACTTAGAATTTCATACAAAATAGTTTTCATCTGTTAAAGAGATGGGTGAAAGTCGTGCCTTATTCCAATTTTAGACTATTAAAGATAATTGAAAATATTTTTGTTTACTTTAAATGTAACATAATTTATTAGGCGACCTAAATTTTTGCACAACCAGAATAAAATTCGCAGATTTAGTAAATTTTTGCCATCTGAATCTGGTTTTCCAGAAGTTTATTTGACCTTGAACGAAATTTATATTACAAAAACACACAAATGCACAGATATGCATATATGTATGAATGCGTATGACATGCTAAGGTAAATGCGGGTAAATGGCCTTACCTATATATGCACACATACGCATACATACATACAAATATATGTATTTTCACAAGGTTTACGAACTTTTGCCGTGTGCCATTTGGTTTTATGCCACTACACCCGCCTTGGCTTACCTAATTTCCGCGTGTAAACATATTTTTTTATTGTACTTGCTTGATGCATGTACACTAGGGCGGGTTGATATTTTTTTTTTTTAATCGTATAGCAAAAACGTAAACTACATAAAATTCTAAGAAAATTCTCCGAAGAAACCATGTATCTAAAATAAGATTCTAATCCGCGGCTTCGACTTGAAAATTTATATGGCCGCCTTTGCCAAGAAAATAAATGTTAGAGAAAATTGGTTTTTCCAAAAAGAAATCGAATTTTCTGAATAAAATTGTTTAGTAGGGTAGTTCTTATGCACTTTATATTTTTTCTACACTCAAAATTTTTTTTTAATAAAAAAAAATATTCACCCAAGTACGCAAATCAGAGGAGATGCAAATTGGGGTTCAAATGCTTTTTTGATAATTGAATATTTTGATTAGTCTCAAAACAAAACCTGTATTGCATAAACTATAATATAATATAATAAAACATAATATATTTCAAAAAAAAAAGAAAATAATTTTAGCGAAAGAAGAGGAAAAAAATTTTCAAGTCGACAGGCGCGGATTAGGGTTTGATTTTAGACCCATGGTTTCTTCAGAGAATTTTCTTAGAATTTAATGTAGATTACGTTTTTACTATACGATTTTTAATATTTTTTTCATCCATACAAATCAACCCGCCCTAATGTACACATGTAGCAGGTATGTTGTAACTTTCCGAGTTTTTTTTTTTAATAAAATAAGCATGAAAGCTCGCCCATTATGCGTGCGAATATACGCTGTCATAAAAATATATGCACAAAAGAATACTAACACACATATCCATACAAAGATTACTGGCCAACAGTGGCAAGTCCTACGCGACCCTGCTGCCCAAAGCGCAAATTCTAGACATACAAAGACTCCAAACAAACACACTCGCCAATGGATGATAACAAAACAGCGAGTGGCATGCCGCATAAGCAGCCAAGCTGGGTGGTAATTTTTGGTGTTGGTGGACGCATACATATATGTATATGTAAGTATGTATTGATGTACATAGGTGGGTGAGCGCGACTAAGGAAGTCAGAGGCTGACAGCCATGTGGCCGGTGTTTACTTTGCTGACAATCCACTGCTGTTTGCCTGTTTTGTATCTACATATTTATGTACATATGTGCATAGTAAGTATTGTACCAGGCACATGTGTTTGTATTCGCCTGATCCACTGACACTGCATTAAGGCGCCTGCTGCCGCCTCCTATCTGCCATGTCTGCCGCCACTAGCCAACCATCAACATTAACCAACGCAATTAGGAAGCGTCAGCGGCGTCCTTCACATCATATTTGTGCCACTAACTCATATTTGGTGATGTTAAAGGAGCAGCAAGCAACATTGGACTATTATGCATAAATAACACCCACACTCTTCCTTTTACTTTTACGGGAGTTGAAATTCGTTGTTGCTGCTGTTGTTTTTTGTATGCCGCGTATATTTCCATGCCACAACACTCTGCCGCGAAAATGTGCACAGAAATTTTTGCCAAGCCGCAAAAGAATTTACGCAACATTAACAATAACAACAAGAATAACAGCATCGTCCTGCAAGCTACTAAAAGCCGCCGTGCTTACTCTTAGCTTGTTATATTTATAGCCGCAGTGCGAGAGCTGTACAGCAACAATAGCAAATGTTAATGATGTTGATGAAAAGGACATTGGCGAGTAGGTCATTTGTCAGTGACTGTCAGTGGTAACTACATAGATACGTATGCGAAGAGAAAATATGGAGCACGAAGGTGGAGAGCGGGTGATTCAAGTGTAAGCAAGTCTGATGTTATTTAAGTTTAGTTTTTCATTGAAAACGGCTTCTTTCATCAGCGTTAAAAGTTATTTTGAGTTGAAAGCTTTGGTACTATTTATTTCTGTGAAGAATTCAACAATCGCAAATGAATCTGTAGATGTTATCATTTCAGGCTTTCAACATTTCAGGCTTTTTCCGGAAGAGAAAAAATTTTTGGTAGTGGATGAAAGTTCTTAAAACTACCAAAAAGCAGGCTGGAAGATGCGTTAGAATAACAACCTTCTAAGGAAGTTGAACAAGTCATACTGAAATTTGCAAATGTCCCTACGTTAAGATCGGAGGCTGCCTCGGCAGGCGTACTTCAACAGCAACCTATATACATACATACTAGCAAATGCCCGCTTGCTTCGCGGCGCCTAATAAGATCTTTTGCGTTGGTCAATACAAGATTAGCGTTTAAAAGCAAAAGCAGTCTGTAAAGTAAAAATTTGTAGTTTAAATTAAAACGACTAAAAAGCGGAATCCTCCTCACACATATGCCAAGAATAGTAGCGATGTGATTCCATATGGAGTACTAATTTAACGAATTTTTCATCAAACAGGTAGCTCACTTTGCGAATTTGAACGAAATCGGTTAATAAATACGACTTTTATAAGTAACTCTACTCCAGCGCCACCAGCGTGTTGTCTAGTACGCTATAATAGGACCATCTATGCAAGGTATAACCTCCGACAATTTAACTGGTTTTTGAGTTTAGTCCGAACAACGAAAACGGCTATTATTTTATGTGTGTATGTACTAGAGGTTTACGCCGACAGGCTTTGCGGCGGCGGCGTGGTCAACTTGAAAAAGAATCGGCGGCGGCGGCGACGCCGGCGCGTCTGAAAACGCCGGCGCTACTGCCCATTAGGTAGATTCAAAAGAGACATAAAGCTACTAATCTTATCATGTCATCTCGTCAGCGTTAGGCATTGGCCATGCCAAGTCAGATTGTAATTGTATTTAATTAATTCATTGAATTAGTTTTAAATTAAAATTACGTTACTTTCTACTTGAATTAAAATGTTGAGTGTCTGCTGCTGATGGATGGGCAAACAGAAGAAAGTCCGACGTATATAAATATGTAAATACATCTCTATGTTCTCTACAAATCCGTATATGTATACTACTGAAATTTAAAGAAATAAAAAAATTTAAAATGTTAAGTTATTGGGGTAATTTATGTCGCTATCAAAATTTTTTTGCAATAATCTTATCAGCCGTTATGTTAAATTACGGTGTTGTTACGATTCTTTGCGGGTCATATGTATATTGAAAACAAGGTTT
>NW_023458567.1:16552678-16560510 GCF_013731165.1 Rhagoletis pomonella | reverse complement strand
TGGTGAATTCGCTTTTTTAAGGGGAAGTACTGTTAAAATGTTGAGAAGAATGAGATGCAACTGTTAGCTAACAAAACAAAAATGCTGTATTCAATAGAAAATGTCTACGAGTAATTTTGATGGTATGCGTTGTAATGCAAATTCGTTTAAAGGACTGCAGAAAAATTAAAAATCAATTGTAGGCATCGGCGTAGCCAGAATGAAATTTAGGGAGGGGGGGGGGGGGCTTGACCCTATTAAGCTGGCATTTCTGGGTACTATTTTATATATATATAAGGAAAATAAATAAGGAATACGAAAAAAGACCATTGAAGTATATTGTGGTACTTCTTTGATTTAATGCACTATTTTAGTGATAGAAACTCTTCTTTTTAATCAATGCGAGGAACTTAAAATATGAAATAGAAAGCAATTTTGTTGATTTGATTTTAAGATATTATTTCTATGTAGTAAGTATAATTAACAACATTCCCGCAGCAAAAGTGGGTTACTGTTAAGAAGTTGTTTCTGAGCTAAACAAATAATTAAGATATGTATATATCTTTTTTAAGACGCCTAAAACTAAATTTAAAACAAATTTTTCTGCAGAAAGTTCCATCAACACACTTATACGTCCGTTATTCTGAGTATGAAGTTATAGTTGCACGGCTGTACTCAATTCCGATTCTTACGTCCTCGTTTGGCCACTCTGGGCAACTAGAGAAATGCATGTCCGAGATGCGGTAACCACCCGAATGGAGCCTTGGATCACGACAGAAAGAGAGGGAGTTTCGGTGGGGCCACTCCGACTTATTCGGTTTAAGGACTCACTGAAGTCTGCAGCATCTGTTCAACAGTATGTGTCTTACAGCAAGCGGCTCGCTATATAAACGTGGTTGAGCGCTGGGCTTGAGATCCGCCACGTAAAAACGCCTAGCAATAAAAAAGAGCAAATGACCTCGATCACGAAATAAGGACTATGATTTACGTATATGCACTTGGAATATCCGGAAACTCTATAGGGAAAGTGCCTCTATCCAATTGCTGGATGTCCTCGAAAGATATAAGGCTGACATCACTGCAATCCAGGAAATGCGATGGAGGTGACACCGCTGCATGAAATATGATGTGGGATTTGTCGTTGGGCGGATACACTATGACACCTTGACTCCTGCCATCAGTGAACGAATCGTCACGATCCGCACCAAAGCTAAAGTCAATAACGTGAACCTCCTTTGTGCGCCCGCCGACAAGGGAGAGAGACTGATTGACTTTGCCGTAGCACGGAGCATGGTAGTTATTAGTACTAGACACCAGAATCGAAACATTTAGAAAACCACTTGGGTGTCCCCTGATCAAAGAACAAAGAACCAAATAAATCATGTTCTAATAGACGGAAGATACGTTGCTAGCGCTCTTAAACGTCCGAAAACGCGGCTAAATTCCGACGTTGCAAAGCTGCAGTCATAACGAATAGCCGAAAAATTTAGCAAACGATTCTCAATCCTACTTAGTCAAGCAACTTCTCATCGCCGGAACATAAATGAGCAGTGGCAATCCATACCCCAATCACTTCGTCCCGAGAGACAGAAAGACGTGAATGCGAACAGCTTGAAATGCTGTCAGGCAGGAATGCGGCTCGAAAATTCTATCAGAAAATAAGGCAGCAATTAAATGGCTGGTCTGGTTTTTGTAGAGATCAAGATGGAAGTCTGTTAACAGATGTCCAGAGTACACAGGAGATGTGGAGAAAACACTTTTCAATGCTTCTGAAGTGTGACTCAGGTGGCGCGTTTGAAGAAGAAGAACCCGAATCAATGTATAGGGATGAAGCTCACGCTCCTCCACTTGACCAAGACGAGGTGAGAACAGCAAACGGACGGCTTAAAAACAAGGGCCCCGGAGCCGACGGTACACTGAGTGGGCTATTTAAAGCCGGCGGCGAAGAGCTGGTCGGGTGCATGTACCCAGCTATCAAGCGGAATTCGGTATGATGAATACATGTCCGAAGATTGGAATTTCAGTGTACTTTACTCAATGTACAAGAAGAAAGTTATCGCGGAATAAGCCTTCTTAATATTACATACAAGGTCCTGTAGACTATACTGTGTAAAAGACTGAAGCCCTTTACGAACCACCTGATTGAAGCTTATCAGCGTGGCTTCAGGCCTGGTAAGTCCACCATTGAACAGAATTTCACAGCGCGCCAAATTTGGGAAAAGACACTCGATATGCAAATCGACACATCCCATTGTTTTCGATTTTTAAGCTGCTTTTGATAGCACGAACAGAAGTTGACTGTACGATGACACGTGTAAATTTGTAATCCCCGCAAAACTAGTACGGCTATGTAGAGTTCCGTCGAGCACAACTTACAGCGCCGTACAAATTGGGAAGGATCTTTCCGCACCATTTGAGATCAAATGAGGTTTTAGAAAAGGTGATTCACTCTCATTCAATTTTTTAATTTCTGATGCTGGAAAGCGTCATTTGCAACCGGTTTGCGACGTTTCAGGAATACCACAGTCATCGGATTCGGCTACAGCTACCATAAGCGGTTCAAAATGATTTTCTTAATCCTAACCTACAAAACTAGTTTACTTTTCTACGACCCAGGCTTATAGTTTTCAAACGAGTAAAAGAAACTACCAAGCGAGCAAATCGCCATAATACCAGTTTTCAACTCTAATTACACTGTACTAAATATCTAACAGAAAAAATTACACGTATTCTTGATGTAATTTCAAGTATGGCATTTGTTTATAGTTGAAGATCCGAATAAGACACGAGCTTCATTTATCTGTGGATGGATGACAAATTTCTTGTATGAAATTTAATGTTTCCTTTTTTAATTTCGCACTCATTTGATTAATGAACAAATTGCATTTACTATATACTAATCGAAAGCATAAAGCCTATAGAATGTGTTACCACCTTTGTGAAAATTACTATTATTACCTACCTGTTCATAACTGCCAACCCGATAGGTAGGCCAGGGAAAAAATAGACAACTCAACGTTTTTACATTCTATAGGCTTAATAAAGGGTGTTTTTTTTAGATGTGTGGTTTTCAAGAAGATATAAAACGCATATAGTTGTATGTTATGGCCAAGAAATTAGCTTTATTATAAAGATAAGGGCTTGCCATTATGTTTAAAGATGATTTCGGGCAAGTGACCGCCGCGGCTGGCTCGAATAAATGGCAATCGAGAGGCCCAATTTTCGACCACTTTTGTCAGCAATAACGCGCCTAATATTCTCTTCCAAGGCGTCAATCGTCTCGGGCTTATCTGCGTAGTTATCAGCGGTGTTAAATCGCACGATGTTGGAGGCCATGCCACAGGCCCTCGACGCGGGATAAAGCGCTCACCAAAAGTTTCCTTCAATAAATTGGCTGTATGGCATGTAGCGTTGGAACCAAATGTCGTCCACATCAACATCCTTTAATTCAAGCAAGAAAAAGTCATTAATCATGGCTCTGTAGCGTTCGCCCTTGACTGTAACATTATGGCCGGCTTCATTTTTGAAGAAATATAGACCAATGATTCCCCGTGCCCATAGTGCACACCAAACAGTGACTTTTTGAGGATGTAACGGCGTCTCAACAATGGCTTGTAGATTATCATTACTCCAAATGCGACAAAATTTTCTTGCGAAAATCGGGATCAGTGGCCATCTCGTTTTGGGCGCATTCGCCGAACGTGCGACGCGCTTGATGATCGCTCGGCTACAATTCTGGCACAAGTTGGATTATGTAAGCCCGTAAACCAAGATCCTTCCTCAAAATCTTCCATAAAGATTTGGGGACAGCTCCAATTGTTGCACACGATGGCGGATGGACTCAATCGGGTCTCCTTCGACACTCTGCTCCACAGCAGAAATAGCGTCTTCGGTGCACACTGTACTGCATCTCTGAGGATGCGCATTATTCACTGGAGTAAAGGTGGTGCGAAAGCGATCCATGGTTGCTTGAATTACCAACTCTGCTGGGCGATTATGTCGACCGAATATTGGACGCAGCGCGCGATGCGTCGCGCTAACCGAACCATTATTTTGGTAATAAATTTGCACGATTTGCGAACGTTGTTCCTGAGTAAGTCTGTTCATTATGAAATGAGTCCAAAATAAAAAAAATAATAGTTTTTGAATATTTAATTAAAAATATGCTGGCTAGGAGTTTTTCGCCAACCCACTCGCGAAATATTTCCTTACACTTTGAATTTCATACAAAATAGTTTTCATCCATTAAAGAGATGGGTGAAGGTCGTGCCTTATTCCGGTTTTAGACCATTAAAGATAATTGAAAATATTTTTGTTTACTTTAAATGTAACATAATATATTAGGCGACCTAAATTTTTCGCAACCAGAATAAAATTCGTAGGTTTAGTTAATTTTTGCCGACTGAATCTGGTTTTCCAGAAGTTTATTTAACCTTGAATGAAATTTATATTACAAAAATACACAAATGCACAGATATGCATATATGTATGCATGCGTATGACATGCTAAGGTAAATGCGGGTAAATGGCCTTACCTATACATGCACACGTTCGCATACATACATACAAATATATGTATTTCCACAAGGTTTACGAACTTTTGCCGTGTGCCATTTGGTTTTATGCCAGTAAACCCGCCTTGGCTTACCTAATTTCCGCGTGTAAACATATTTTTTTATTGTACTTGCTTGATGCATGTACACTAGGGCGGGTTGATATTTTTTTTTTTTTAATCGTATAGCAAAAACGTAAACTATATAAAATTCTAAGAAAATTCTCCGAAGAAACCATGTATCTAAAATAAAATTCTAATCCGCGCCTTCGACTTGAAAATTTATATGGCCGCCTTTGCCAAAAAATAAATGTTAGAAAAAATTGGTTTTTCCAAAAATAAATCGAGTTTTCTGAATAAAATTGTTTAGTAAGGTAGTTCTTTTGCACTTTATATTTTTTCTACACTCAAAATTTTTTTTCATTAAAAAAAATATTCACCCAAGTACGAAAATCAGAGGAGATGCAAATTGGGGTTCAAATGCTTTTTTGATAATTGAATATTTTGATTAGTCTCAAAACAAAACCTGTATTGCATAAACTATAATATAATATAATAAAACATAATATATTTCAAAAAAAAAGAAAATAATTTTAGCGAAAGAAGAGGAAAAAAAATTTCAAGTCGAGAGGCGCGGATTAGGGTTTGATTTTAGACCCATGGTTTCTTCAGAGAATCTTCCTAGAATTTAATGTAGATTACGTTTTTGCTATACGATTTTTAATATTTTTTTCATCCATACAAATCAACCCACCCTAATGTACACATGTAGCAGGTATGTTTGCAACTTTCCAAGCTTTTTTTTTTATAAAATAAGCATGAAAGCTCGCCCATTATGCGTGCGAATATATGCTGTCATAAAAATATATGCACAAAAGAAATACTAACACACAAAGATTACTGGCCAACAGTGGCAAGTCCTACGCGACCCTGCTGCCCAAAGCGCAAATTCTAGACATACAAAGACTCCAACCAAACACACTCGCCAATGGATGATAACAAAACAGCGAGTGGCATGCCGCATAAGCAGCCAAGCTGGGTGGTGATTTTTGATGTTGGTGGACGCATACATATATGTATATGTATGTATGTATTGATGTACATAGGTGGGTGAGCGCGACTAAGGAAGTCACAGGCTGACAGCCATGTGGCCGGTGTTTACTTTGCTGACAATCCACTGTTGTTTGCCTGTTTTCTATCTACATATTTATGTACATATGTGCATAGTAAGTATTGTACCAGGCACATGTGTTTGTATCCGCCTGATCCACTGACACTGCATTAAGCCGCCTGCTGCCGCCTCCTATCTGCCATGTCTGCCGCCACTAGCCAACCATCAACATTAACCAACGCAATTAGGAAGCGTCAGCGGCGTCCTTCACATCATATTTGTGCCACTAACTCATATTTGGTGATGTTAAAGGAGCAGCAAGCAACATTGGACTATTATGCATAAATAACACCCACACTCTTCCTTTTACTTTTCCGGGAGTTGAAATTCATTGTTGCTGCTGTTGTTTTTGTATGCCGCGTATATTGCCATGCCACAACACTCTGCCGCGAAAATGTGCACAGAAATTTTTGCCAAGCCGCAAAAGAATTTACGCAACATTAACAATAACAACAAGAATAACAGCATCGTCCTGTAAGCTACTAAAAGCCGCCGTGCTTACTCTTAGCTTGTTATATAGCCGCAGTGCGAGAGTTTTACAGCAACAATAGAAAATGTTAATGATGTTGATGAAAAGGACATTGGCGAGTAGGTCATTTGTCAGTGACTGTCAGTGGTAACTACATAGATACGTATGCGGAGAGAAGATATGGAGCACGAAGGTGGAGAGCGGGTGATTCAAGTGTAAGCAAGTTTAGTTTTTCATTGAAAATGGCTTCCTTCATCAGTGTTAAAAGTTATTTTGAGTTGAAAGCTTTGGTACTATCGTAAATGAATCTGTAGATGTTATCATTTCAAGCTTTCAACCATGACTAGTCTCCGGAAGAGAACAAATCTTTGGTAGTGGATGAAAGTTCTTAAAACTACCAAAAAGCAGGCTGGAAGATGCGTTAGAATAACAACCTCCTAAGGAAGTTGAACAAGTCATACTGAAATTTGCGAATGTCCCTACGTTCAGATCGGAGGCTGCCTCGGCAGGCGTACTTCAACAGCAACCTATAAACCGGCTCTGTATATACATACTAGCAAATGCCCGCTTGCTTTGCGGCGCCTAATAAGATCTTTTGCGTTGGTCAATACAAGATTAGCGTTTAAAAGCAAAAGCAGTCTGTAAAGTAAAAATTTTTAGTTTAAATTGAAACGACTAAAAAGCGGAATCCTCCTCACACATATGCCAAGAATAGTAGCGATGTGATTCCATATGGAGTACTAATTTAACGAATTTTTCATTTAAACAGGTAGCTCACTTTGCGAATTTGAACGAAATCGGTTAATAAATACGACTTTTATAAGTAACTCTACTCCAGCGCCACCAGCGTGTTGTCTAGTACGCCGACAATTTAACTGTTTTTTGAGTTTAGTCCGAACAACGAAAACGGCTATTATTTTATGTGTGTATGTACATATATGTTTCGAATGGAAAAAAAAATCGCCATGAAAGTAATAAACGTTTCGAATTCGCATTAACAAAATCGCTTCATAAATAGGGCTTTTATCGGGTCCGTTTTTGGCAAATGTCTTTTTCATCATGCAGGTTGCTTGAATTTGAACGAAATTGGTTCATAAATATGATTTTTATAAATAACTCGACTCCAGCGCCATCTCGTGGGTCTATTTTTTCTTATACTTATTTCTCATCATGGAGGTAGCACACGTTTTGAGTTTGAACGAAATCGGTTCATAAATACGACTTTTATATATATATATAGAAGATAGATAGAATAGATTTGAAGGAAAACTTCTTTGTGTTCGGTTGTGAGTAATTGCAAACATCGATTTAGATTAAGATGAAGAACGAGGTTAGGAATAAGACTAAAATAGCTATTCCTCGTTATCATGTTGTCATGATTTTCAAAATTGAGGTGACAAATTGAAGCGCTTGACGTGTGAGCGTTGCCAATTGTTACAAAATTTAATTCCAATTATTTAATAAAACTCTGCTAGTTAGTCGTAAAAAAGAACAACCGAACGACCTACCTATCAATTCAGGTTAACTTAATTCAGTGGTGATAGCCATTTTTCTAGGTTAGGTCATTTAATCGAGTAATATATCAAATTCAAATTTTAGGCGAGACCCGTTTTTGAGCGAAATTTCACGATTTTTGTTGGCTCTGAAAATTCGTATTGGAG
>NW_023458567.1:16549257-16552578 GCF_013731165.1 Rhagoletis pomonella | reverse complement strand
TCTCTACTACCGCACCAGTACGGCAGTAGTGCGTTTCCCCACAGGGTGTGTTCCTAATTCTACTTACTTATCCACTTATTAGCACTTATACGTGTGTGTTGTAAATATCTTTCATAATAAATAAGTAGTATACTCCTACTTTTCTTGTCGCTCATTTAGTTGGTTAACTTTTATTTGATTTTATTTCGCAGAAAAAAGATTCTTATTGAAGTTCTTTCAGCCGCGTTTGCTGTGGATATGTGGGCATACATATGTACATGTATTTATGTATATATAAGTACATATTCTTATATATTTAAGCCTGTATGTATGTAGCTGGGTATATCACAATGTTTGCATATACGCGATTTTGAAGATTATTAATTTTGAAGTTTTGCATTTGTCATTTGTAAATCTGAGCATGCAGACAAACTTTTCGACTTATGTATGTATGTGCATACCTACGTACTTATATACATAAGCGTATGCATACTTATACTTGGGAATTGGTTTATGGGAATGCGTCCATATGCCTTGAAATATGTACCTTCAAACCATATGTGCTTTAATAAAGGTAAGTAATCTTTTATTTGACTTCGATGTCAATATTATGGTTTCGTGAATGCCGAGTAGTAAATTAATTAAATTTCTATGAAAATACTTAATGCGTGTAAAAACTCGTACTGGAGCAAAATCTTACGCGTTGCAAACAAACTTTCAAATAGATTTTTTATCTCGTTTTGATGTTTGCTAAAGAATGAAAAATGTGAAGTCAATAAGATAAGTCACTTATCCCTTCCAAAATTTAACTTTCTAACTGGTTCGTTTGTGATAATTTGCACTTTCTGTTGTCGTTTTGATAATAAACAGAAGCTTAATTTTATTCGAAACGAACTTAGTATTTATTATGAGGATCCACACCTTTAACAACTTAACAGGGCATAGACTTAAATATAGGTCAAACCATCCATGTCAAATAGCCAATGACTGGAACAGACCATTTTTTAATGGACGAAGTTTGGTCAGAGCTTTTCTTTTATCATAAAACAAATTTCACCCCAAGGAAAAAAATTAATTTTTTTGTTTGAAAATGATGCGAATATTACAGATTTAACAATTTTCGGTATTTTCACGTTTATTTTGTTAATATACCAAAAACTGTTATAGTTATAAAAGTGGTCTTTATTTAAAGATGATCAAAGAAAAAATGTATAAAAGTTGGAAAAATAAGAAATGTAGGAAATTTTAAATAAAACAAAATCGTAAAAGAAAAATTTTTTAAAATTGTTGGCTCTATTTATATACAATACCTCCCGCTGATCTTAAAAGTTCTGGAAATTTTCCAGGAGGCGCTTTTTACATACATACATACTATATCAATTTTTGAACTTTGAAAATTCTAAATAATTTTATGTTAAACAAACTTTATTTTATGTAAATTTATTTTTAATTTAGAGTTTGTAAAAATAAATTCAAAGTTCAAAAATTATTATCTTCAAAAAACACCCGAAAATTTCAGGATCTCTTATCAAGTTTGGTTTGGAGAAAAAGATGACACTGAAGCTGATACATACAACGCCGTAACCGATAAATAAATAATAGTATTAAAGTAATACTACGATAAATAAATAATAGTATTTAGTAAAAGTATAAAAAATGACTGACGCCGTCAACAAAAAAAATCTAATTTCAACGGCATTTTGAAGCCACTTCAATCTTGGAATTTATTATACTACTATCAAAACTTGTCTAAATGAGCCCGTCGTATAATTATGATAAGCACTTTAGTTTAATAAAAAGTTAAATGAGTATAGAATGGTTTCGGCATTTACAGCCGGTTCCTCTAGTATGATATATCGGTGTTCTGGTATTGAGGACAAATTTTATTTGTTTCAAAGTTCATTGGGCTCGAGTACCACGTTCAAGCATTTACGCATCAAATCACAGTTGCTACCAATGAATTAAAGCTCACCAATAATCCAAAACTTTTGCAAAGGAAGTATTTTGAGTAGTCCAGTAGAACTATTTATTGTCCAATCTAGGTGTCACCGAAAAATATAAAAAAGCGACCCCTAACATTCAGGAGTAAATTTTTTCAAATACATCCGTACATATATACATTCATATTTTCTACATAAGTATGTAGGTATGTTCATACCTCATATAAGTACGTAATAACGTTAGCAAACATGAAAGTAAATCAGCATATCTATACCTACGGCTGCCACACACACAAATTCGTAAAATTATAATTATTATTATCAGCATTTTGCATTTGTAAAAAACCTCAAAGATACATATTGAAAGCTCTGCTTACATCACCCTCCATGTAAATACCTGCATGTATGTTTGTAAAATTATCCACTTACACATGAAAAATACTGATGAGCTTAATGGTCATAATGCAAACACTGGTGGCACGTTGGTAGTCACCTGAAATACTTTTATACATTCACGGCAAAAAGTATTGGCACAGAGAATTTTTCACAATATATGTATGCGATAATTTATTTCCATTCATTTTTTATAAACATATGTTTCATACTACAACAAAAAACATAAAAATTTAATTTCTAAACTTTGTGCAAAACTCAGGAAAATGTAGTAAATTTTCACGGAAATTTTCAACTCTTTAATCAGAATTTTAGTGTAAAAAGTTGTAAGCTTGAAGTTGCAGAAAATGCGAAACACTTTAAGCAAAAAAGTTCTCAAAAATCAACGATAAGTCCTAGCAACTTTAGACTTGCATTTTATTATACTAAAATTAAAGGGGCTACAAAACTGCATTCTCAAATTCTAAAAAATCTGATTAAAATGATGGAGATTTGCAGGAAAATTTGCAAAGTTTTGCTCAACATTTAGTTTAAGTTTTTTTTTTGTACTATAAGCCATGTATTGTTGCAAATGTTTTGATAAATTCTCCCTGTCAATACTTTTTGCCGGTATTTATGGCCAAAACATATCAAACTGGAGAAGTTTTTCAAGTTTTCTATGGACTTTACATGGACGCGAAATCTTTTTTCAAAAGCATTAGTTAACTATGATTTTTCAGCGCCATGACGCTGCTGTGTACGAAAAATCAAAATATGTATGTATATTAATGAGAATTTAGATATGTATTTTTCTACACAAAACTTTTCAAGAAAATTCCAGAAATATTTTAGTAGCTTTTCTTTGTAGTTAACACTTAGGGTATTTTTGCAGCCAATTTCCTGCAAAAAGCTTAACTTCGTCTCAGTCAGCGGGAGCACCAATAGCTTCGCTCCTGTGGGCTAAGTATTTACTTACGTCAGTGTTGGCCAGCGAAAGCTCCCAATAAAAATTTCTTCAAAATTGGAAAAA
>NW_023458567.1:16520946-16549157 GCF_013731165.1 Rhagoletis pomonella | reverse complement strand
GAGCGAAATTTCACGATTTTTGTTGGCTCTGAAAATTCGTATTGGAGGATTTTTTGATGAGAGGAATCCGAATTTGACATTATTTTTGCGATCTGACAAATATTTAGTACAGCTTTCATGAAAAAAAAAAAATTAAAAAAAAAAAATCGAAAACGGCCATAAATGTTGCCACTCATTAAAAAAATTTATTAAAATTATTTAATAAGATAAATCAATTATTGCAATATGGGTATCAATCGAAATGTTTTTAAAAAAACTTTATTTCTTAAGTACATGTAGAAGGGTTCCACTTGTTTAAAAAGTCAAATTAAATTTTAATTAGGGCTATTAGGTAATTTGAAGAGGACTGCCATCTGTTTGCAGAGTATAATTATACTTATAATTAAATTAAAATAATCACAAGTGATATGAAATATTAAAATATGTGTGTCAAACAAAACAGCGTTAAGAAATCTTTAGTTTGAACATTAAGAGATTTTTTGAGATGTCTGAAAAGTGTTGCCAACTGTTTAATACTTAAATGCAAATTATTTAATAAGTTGAAGAAATAACTGAAACATCGGTATCAATCGAAATGGGTTTAAAAAGTCTTTGTTTCCGAACTATATCAAATTCAACTTAAATTGCGGCAATTAGGTAATTGAAATATGTATTAGGATATGAGTTTAATTTGAAAATAATTGAACAAGATCGCAACTTGTTTGAAAAGTTGAATTAAATTCAATTATGCACAATTATATTAAATATTCAAGTATGGGTGTCCAACAGAGGAGTGTTACAAAAATTTTAGCTTTTAGAATTTTTTTGAGGTGACTGCAGAGGGTTGCCACCTGTTTAAAAACTTAAGTTCAAATTATTTAATAAGTTGAATGAATAACTGAAATATTGGTATCATTCGAAATGTATTTGGAAACGTTTTACTTCAGAACTATATTTAGGGAGCGTTGCCACATGTTTAAAAATCAAATTCAACTTGCATTGCAGGAATTAGGTAATTGAAATATGTATCAGAAATTGGGTGTCAGACAAAAGGGGTTTAAGAAGGTTTTAGTTTGAAAATATTTGTATAGTGTTGCCACTCGTTTGAAAAGTCGAATTAAATTAAATTATGCACTAATTATATTCAATATTAAAATATGGGTGTCAAACAGAAGAGTGTTAAGAAATCTTTAGTTTAAGCATTTAGAATATTTTCGAGGTGTTTGAGGAGGGCTGCCACCGGTTTAAATGTTAAGTTCAAGTGGGCATCAATGAAAATGGCAGACTTCTTCAATGCGCCCCTCATATCTCGACCACAGATTAGACTTATTGAGTCCAATAAATAAAGGCCTAAAATGTGTTATCTTGTCCTGTATTACTCCATAATCAACTCTATTCAAACGAGTTATGAAACTTCCCTCAGACTAACGCCAAGTCGTAGCTATCTATTAAAAAATACCAGATAGGAAAACAATTAACCTCAGATCGCGCGACAGCGTTAGAGCAAGGTGAATTTAATTGTCATAAAAGAGATAGCACAAAAAGGATACAGCATGGACCAAAGAGTTAGTGCGCAGTTACACAACGATGTAAAATCGGAGACCGTGTCAACTGATCCATGAACGATCCATCTTATGGGATTTGCGTGTTAACGAAAGTTTACCACCACTTCTTTTTGCTTCTCTCTCACTATCAGCCGCAAATTTGATAAGTTTCTGCGTCCGTGAACGTTTACGCTGCCTCGTTGAGTGCCCTCACTATTATTTCACGTCTGCTCAAGATCACCTTCTATGCCGTTCAAAATTTTAATTAAAATAATACTGAAAAGTACGAAAACCTTATAAAGAAATGCTGGGACGATAAAAAAGACCGCACTGGCTCCTAAATGGTAAAAAACAGTCATTAACAAAACACAGTGTGCTTCGCCTAAAGTTACCTATTGGTATAATTAAGTCAGATTCAATAATCGTACTAAATAAACTAGAGTACTGGCAAAGAGTTGGCTTTATTTGAATCAAAGAGGGGCTTCGAATTTACTCTACTAGAGTACTTTTAGCGCATCCTAGAAAAAGGCTCCAATCAGATTGGGAAGATACCAAACGAGGTTCTAGACAAGATGATTCACTTTTTTTTTCTTTCTTTTTCAATCTCATGCTGGAAAGCATAATAAAAGATGCCAATATAAATCGCAGCGGCATCAATTACAGCAAAAGCACGATATTCGTCAGCCTGAAAGCCAGCGACATCAGCGCAACATCTACCAGTTTAGAAAAGGAATCGAAATAGGTTGGTCTACCGCTGAACGAGGACAAGACAAAGTACCGCTTGGTAACACATACAAAGTATTCGCTTATTCAGACACACGTCACTTTTGGCTGTTTTAACTTCGGATTTGTGATTTTGACCACATATGCAAAATCCAACACCCACCATATCAGCCTCTAGCTTAAGCGAAAGATAACTCTTGGTAACAGGAGCTACTTTGTGCTCGGTAGGCAATTGAAAAGCAAAGTCAACTGGCGCCTACTCGCAAAGGAAAGAGGCCCTAAACGATGAGCGATAATAATAAAAGAGATCAGCTTATAATATTGCCGGTTTCAATAGGATGCTTCTTGACACACAGTCCCCCTAGGGATGATTAAAAAAGTGGCCCTACTGAGGCACAGGTATAGCAAATGTATTCACTAGGAGAAAGATACTGCTGGAAGTGGGATGGTAAAGTTGGAGTGAATGTGTTCTGCGGTCAGTCTCCAGCTTAGGATTTCAATTTCCTGATGAGCTTTTGCAACAGAATGGCTGTAATCAAGGAGCAATGTGACTCCCTTATTGAAGCCACTTCTCCTTTCACATTGTTGCGAACGTTTTTCAGATAACCTTCCAAGATACCTAGACGGCAACTTTCAATTTTCGCATTAAACTGACTGCGGAGCTTCATTTTGGGCAAACAGCATATCTCTTGCCGGCATCCCTTTATTTTATTTGAAGTACCAAGCTGCCAAAACAGCGGTACCACAACAGATAACTCAATGTCTAGATTAAATTTTTTACTTTCAATCAGTGGGATTTCGCTCCCGTTTGGCAACAAGGTGGAGTACTTATAATACGATTGATCATGGGTGGGTTACTCAGCCATTGAGAGGGAACGTTAAAGAAAGTCTAAATTGCACTGCCCTATTAGCCTGACTTAAGATCTCTCGTCAAAGTGGTGTGTCAAATTTAGGAAATTATAATAAAATCTACGAAGTTTTATAGGATCCTTGGTGGAAGAAAGACACTGGAGAGCGCTGTGGTAGTTAAATAACTGGAGATGGTTGAAAGATCGAAGTTTCTTAATTTTACGAACGCCTTTCGGATTACCTGTCACGCGTTTCAGATTACCTGTCATTACTAGAGCCACAAATGGTGTTGAGTACCTGGGTTCCAGCCTGGACTTAAATTTCGGCTCTGAAGTTAGTCCAAAGTTCGCGGCACAGAGTAAACTTTGAACATGAGTTCGAACGAATCCTTCATTTTGAAAACTAAACACTTAAAGGAAAACATGACAGGTTGCAGTCACATTTAAAAAAAAAATCGAAATTGGGTTGAATATCGGGGACGGCATTTAAGGAACGGACTCCTAATCAATGCCAAATCTAGGCTACCAAGAGTATTCTGTTTCTGTTCTACTATTGAGCTATTCTCTCTCTATTTTTTTACCTTCGCTATCACAAGTCCTAATAATCCAAATTAGCCCATCCTTAGGGACTAATTTCCAGAATACAGCGTAGTGTAAATAGACTAATGTGGAGAACTACCACTTGGACTCCTTCTCCTTTAGGCTTACTAAAGTATTAGACTATTTTATAAATACCGAAAAATCGCTATATGAACACAAATGTGCATCTCAAATTTATTTCAGTCTTTCGAGAATTTGATTTGTGAAATAAGTAGTGGGTGATTGATTTATTAATCCAAGATAATCATACCTGGAAACTGTCTGACACCAGCACAACAGAGTACATATGTTTGGCATCAGATTTTTTTCACATAATTTTCGCAGCAACGCAAACCAAATCAACGCAAGTCTAAATGAACAAAGTAAGCAACGATTGGCGGCCACAAACTGAGCTCCATCACGCGAGTAATAACAACAATGATAAAAGCTGCACTTGTCAGCAGCGACAAAGTGTAAAGAGTCGCGAAATTTACGCAAACCGGCAACTAGAGTCAACCACTTCGACATCAGCAGCACAGCATGGCAGGCTCGCACTCATTCCATGAATTGCGTACATTTTGCAAATTTCAGTTGAAGGGAGGGCGTGGCAGGAGGAATAGCACCGCAGGCGAAAAAAGGTAATCACTGTTACTGCTACTGCTGGCAACGCACAACGGAAGGGTCATTCAGCGAAACGGCTAACGTCTAGCGAAAATCGAAAGGAAGGCAGGAAAGGAGTCAACTCCTGGTACTCTTCTGATGCTTCGACGCGCTTTTGTATCCAATCCGCCGAATACAGCTTGTTGTTCTATATTGGCGCTTACGTTGATTACGCGTGTTTTGGCGACGTGCCGTATTGACCTTTGCTTTCACACACACACCGGTGCCTCCCCTACCACATTCACACATACATATGCTCTCAAGCACAGCCGGTTTATTCACATCTGTTGTCCGTCTTCGTCCACTGCGCCGTTTGTCACAGTCAGCGGCTATTGCAACTCCTGGAGTCGTCGCAATGCTGCCATAAAAAAAACAACAACAAAACGGAGGCAGTTATGTCCACTATGTCAACAGCAGTTTCACGTGGTTGGCATTGCTGTCGCTAGCACGCGAAACACGAAAGGATATCAATTGCAGGACATTAGCGGTTTTGGTGGTCGATTATTTTGCGACTGCTTTACAGCAAGCGACTAACTGGATTTGACAGTGGATTTGCGATGGCTGAGGAGATGTTTGCAAAAGTCATTCCATTTTGAAATGGGTACACTTTAAGATTGGAATTGAGTTTTTTTGTTAGAAATTAAAAAAAAGAAAATGAGTAGAATTGTGAATGCGTATTTTAGCCAGACGGGAGTCGGAGGGTTAGTAGTTTTTAGGGCGTTTTGTGTACTAGGAATGACCAAGAAAACCTCTGCCCAGGCTTAAAAATTACATATTTCCGAGTTACTGAGGAACACTACTTGGCGGGGGAAAGCTAGTTGGCTGCAAAGCTTTTTTTCTAAGAACCAGAAACCAAACACCAGTCGAAATATCGGATTTGTGAAGATTAGTCGAAAGCGAACAGGATAGTCGAAATTTCGCCACTGGTGTAAGTAAACTTTGATCTACTGTCACGCCTTTGCCAATCCGATGAACTCGTATGTAAAAACACCAAGCACATTTGGAAATTGAATTTTATTAGGACGAAAGCAAGCGCAAGCTATTTCAAATGAATGTCTATGCAGCACCCTGCACTGAACGACGTGACGAGGTAGCTTGGAAGAAAAGATGTGTCTTTCATCAGCAATCAAACTGAAAGAGAAATACTTCTAGAGCATCCTGCGGCACGGTCAGGGTGGTATTCCTGACAAGCTTATCGAATCAGGGAAACAATCAGTTTATAGCAGGGACATAACAGTTATAAGTTTTATCTGGAAAACGTTGTTCCATAACAGTTATTAGATGAGAAATATTTTTTATTCCTTTGTCAATGTTATTGTGGCTTATTAACATTTAATTTTAATTACATAACTTTTATTTCGCCCGTAAGAGTTAGAACCCAACGTTTTCTTTCTGAGCTGCCTGATAACTGTAATGCAGCATTTATTTTTTACGTTGCTTAATAACAGTTTTTACCCAACGTTTATATTTGCGTTGTCAGTTAATTCACTCCTCTTCTTTTATTTTCATCATCATTATTTTCTTCTGCATCTCCATTTTCGTCAATATTCTTATCTCACAACGTTTATCAGACAACGTAAAAAATAAACGTTAAATAATAAATGTTATCAAGCAACATAAAAAATAAACGTTGGAAAATAACTGTTATCAAGCAACGCAAAAACTAAAAGTTAAGCAATAACTGTTAACAATAAACTTTGGGTTATAACTCTTATCGGCGAAATAAAAAACATTTTTCATCTAATAACTGTTATGAAATGCTTTCAATTTGTTAATTCGAGGTAACAGTTATTTTTGATCCCTGGTTTATATACCTCCCAAGACAGATTTCAAGAAAAACTTTCAGGCGAAGTTTCCTTCTAGGCTGGATTGGAGTATGGACAGGATAGTCGAGGAGAATTCGACTGAAATCTATACTGAGGGGAACAAAATGCATTGCGGTGTGGGTGCGGGGGTGTTAAACGTTGAATATCTCTCTATCGTTCCGACTACCGAACTTTGTGAGCATCTTCCAAGCCGAAATACTGGGACTCGAAAGGGGTTGTAAAACATTAGAGAGAAACTGTGTAGGAGTGCGAAGAGTATACATTTTCTCAAATAGCCAGTCGGCGCTTCTGGCGCTTGCCTCACCGGTAACAAAGTCTAAAAAAGTCAGAGATTGGAAATGTGCGTTAAGCTCGACGGCCCAATTAATAGACATGACGCTGGAACGACCTTCAAACCTGCAAGACTGCGAGGAACATATGGCCGCATTATGACAAACCAAACAGAGAGAGAGGTCAAAAAAGACCTCAGCCGATGCTTCTACCAACCAACCAAATATATTTATTATTTAAAGGACACTATCTCATATTGAGTTTATATAATTCCCGTTCATATTCGAACTAAAAAATTAATATTTACAGCAACAAAAGTATGTAGTCTCCCATACCCCGTATTCATTCATTTCCACACAGCTGCCATAAATGAATTCCAAATACAAATTCCACAAAACAGCATCAAAGCCAAAAAATTCCTTTTGATATTGAACAAATTCGTTAACCCAAAATGTTGCTTTGCCAACCAAAACTACTGCAATAACTTTTGCCGCACCCGAAAACCCGAACACCACCGAAGTCAGAGTTTATATGGACATAGTTAAATTAGTAATTTTTAGTGTTGCTGCCATACAAAGATAAAGGCACGTATGTAAGTATGTAATTGTAAGTAAGTGAGTGTATACATATATTTCGATGTGCATATATATGTGCGTAAAGAAAGTGCTCATTAAAATTTCTGTTCAATTCCGCATTCGTTACGCTGCTGAATTTTTAATCAATTGCATGTCGCCCCAAACGACCAGGGACCAAAAACTTAATGCACACAAACACACATGCATCCATTTATACTATATACACTTGCGTAAGTAGTGTGCATGCAAAGGCAAAGAGGTCAGGTCAACTCAATTTAGCCGCTTCCCTTGCCAATCGACCGTTCGCTCATCCGCTCATACCCTTACCTTTTACTCTTTCTCAGTCACAATCAGTGGTCGAGCTTTCCCCAGCTCATCCCAATTATCACCGACGCTTGGTTGAATGGTTTTGGTTTTTCAGTCTACTCGCATGTCCGCGCGTCCTCTCATTTATGACTAGCCATCGTGTTGAAGAGTGCACCTCATTAAATAATATCCTTTTTTGGCACACTATTCGACCAGTTGGCACTTGAGCGATACATAGTCATACAACTCAACCTAGTCGCTTGGAGTCAGCCTCACCAACCCTTCATCTATAAAAGTATTGGGTAGCGTGCGCTTATCAAAACTGTCGATGCTGGCCACACGTACCCAATGTTGCAACCCAAACTGACCCCAACCGCCAGCCATAAATGATCAGCCAACAGCGGCGCCTACACATACTTTCTTCTATAGTCCGTGGCCCATTCCATTTTAATGGCTCGCTCACAGAGCAGCAAACTTACCGACTGGCTGGCCAACTGGCTGTGTGCTATGTCAGTTACTTCCCACCCTTTCATCGAACTTTATGTTCCAAAATTTTAATGTCCCACACTCGATCTGGGTCTGGTCACACAAGTGCCGGTTGAGACAACTTTGGTGAACGCTTTTAAATATTAAATGCCATGACGATTTCATTTCATAAGTATGTGCTGCACACAACTACAGTCATGCAAGCATACACACCTTCAAGCACATAAACGCCGGCTCTTCACTACATATTCCGGTATCGGTTGCTCGGCGAGACGCGTGAGTTCTGCTCAGCAGCAGTCACAGTCAACTCTCTACAGGGCGACGCGTCGCTTGCATATTGAATTTATTTAATTAAGGTTCCCGCATATGACTGAGGAGTAATGTAGTAAGAAGTCACCGTCGCCGCCATCTCTTCATCTCTATCCCTCTCTCTTGGTATGGACACTCAACGTCCAAATACTTTGCGTACACCATCCGACAAGCTGACCAGCCATTCCCCCAGAACCATTTTCAATTGTTGTACGTGGTACAGTCGCTTCGATGACTTCATTTTCGAAAATATTTGTATATGTACCCCTTTGAGATTTTTGCCAGCATAGTATTTTTTTCTCTTACAATTTTGCGCATAATTTCCAACTAGTACAGCACCCACACAAGCGTAGAAATATGTATAGTAAAGTCGTCGACAACAAAAATAATAATTTTATGAAGTATACGTGTGAATAACGGAACACTTTCGAATAGTTTGAAGTGACTCCTGGACCGTTCGAATGTCTTCTTTCTTCATGTCGAAAGACTAACAAAAGTTCGCCTATTCGGAAAGTTCAAGTGTACTTCTACACTCCAATTCCGATGACCTCTTTATGGACGACATACGGAGGCTAACTCTCGGCCCATCGGTGCCAATGTCGTGACGATAAAAGTTATCTTTGGCCGGTTGCAGGAACCCATTTTTGAGAAGGGCGGATGTTAGAGATAATTAGGTCGCTCTACTAGACGTTGCTGGTAATACCTTCACCGGGATCAGTCGCAGAACTAGGCGTTCTATTTAGAAAGCTAAAATTAGTTAAATCGTCGTTTGAAGAGTTTGCTCCTCCACCGAATCAAGGGTTTGTTGGAACCTTATCTGGGATATCTTTTGATATATTGAGAGGTCAAGCAGTGGGTTCTACTACTCTTAGCTTCAATTATAAGAGCTTTAGCCATAGTTTTTTGCAGATTTTAGGAAGTATATTAGATGTTATGGCTACTAGAGGCTTGGGTCTATGGAGCAAGATAACTGGGTGGATGTGGTTGAGGGAACCACAAACAATTTAGGTCATAGGTTGCCGATTATGGACCCTTGGATTGCGAGGATGTCCCAATTAGTGGAAAGTAAGTCATTGTGGTATTTAAATAGTTTTTTGGGTCGGAATTTCCTACGGTTTGTGGCGATCCAAGTGATTGGTAAAGAGGATAGCGCGTAAGGGCAGAAAAGAGGTAAAAAAAAAACGCTTTTCCGGAGTTTACGGAAGTTTTATTGGCCGCAGAACAAGTCGGTTGTAGTGAAGTATGTAAGGAATCTTAGATTTGTCAACAGCTAGCTGGCGGAATGTTCAAGAGAGCCCTGTCAGTCGAGCTTAGCGAAATGATTTGTGTCGTGTTGGTAAAAGCCTTTAGGAAATCGTCCAAGGGCCACCAATATATTTTTAAGACGGCGAAGACCTTACATTCGGTCATTTGATCGTTGGTCAGCGCCAATGGACTCCAGTTTAGGAGTCGCGAGCTACGGGGACTCTGTCTCACCAAGAAAGAGTAAACGAAATTTTAATGAAATACTAGCCGAGATGTTTGAACTTAAGTCTTGTCAAGGAGAAGATCCGCGGCAAAAAGTTCCATACGATACGTTCACATTGGAAGCGCGGCTGAGAAGAGCCGTTCCGAGCGGGGCTAAGCTTTGAAATTATTGTAGCTATGTGAAATTGTTCATACAACAAACTTTTTCCGGAGGGTTTTGGAGCTGAAAGCAAAGTATTTTTTTATCTTAGATTTTCAATTTGATTTTTCATCCTCTTGACGCTGACGCGAACAAAAATCAAAATAATTAAATAAAAATGTATTTTTAGAGAAAAAAATAGCAGCAAATATTATAGCCACCTTTTATTGAAGATAACCATTTTGATATCTTTACGGCCGATTCAATACAAAAGACTCTGCTTCGGTCAGTGGAAGCGCCAGCAGCTTACCTTCTCTCTGTCTTGCTGCGCTCGGCGTCGCTCGGATTTCTTTGCAAACGTACCCAAAGCCGAAGCAACGCGGAGCGAATCCAAGGTTCAGATGCTCACACTGAATGCGGCGGAGCGGAGTTTTCGGATGTAACCGACTGCATACATAAATACTGGAAAACTTCCCATACATTTTTACTAAGTTATTTTAACCTTTTCTTCGCAGCATGGTCATAAAAGCTGCAAAGTCAAATAGAAAATTCAAAATCCAAAATGGCTTTGGTTTCAGCTCTAAAGTACTTCTGAAAAGCTTGCTATATGAACACTTTCATATCACACATTTGATGTTTCTATGGAAACTAGTATCAGTTTTAAGTTTCTACTACATACTGTACTCCACTACTGGGGTAAGCCATAAAATTAAATCCAATATTGCCAGTGGTCCATTTCACGTCCATTGCTCTCCTCACCTTCGCTTACATAATTTGAACTACTTTAGTTCCCTTCCAGTTAGTCTTGCTTTGCTGAAGTCAATGAAATATTTGAATTATAATAAAACGTACCCTGTTCTTTTGCTATCTTCTTCTCCTCCCTTATTTGCCCTTGATATATTATTGTCCATTTCATAAAATATATTTTATTTGTCACATTTGTATGGGTTTCCATTGATGGTGTCAAAGTCCGTCTATCATAATTTTGTAGTTTTCATCGTTACGTTACGGGTTTGAGTAGCGGTCAGTGTCCCTTGAGAACAATACTTTTGTACTGATTGAAATGGAACAGTGGCACATCGTTGGTTGAATTGCTCATGAATTAAATATGTATATCACTTGATTTACATTTATTTGGAGAGACCTATTCATATAAAGCACATATTTAGGAGTTTCGTTTTGGTTGTGGTGGGGAACGAGAAAGAAAAATAGGACGGCTCTATCACGGACCGACAGTAGACCGAATTGGCTACTGAACTTCTACCTAGACTGAAAGCAAAAGGTTAATTAACACAACGCCCTTAAGCCCAAAATAATCTTCTATTCTTTAAGACTACCCTCCAAACAGACTTCAGTTAGACGTTACACATACAATTCCCCTTTGGATGTGTTAAAAATGAGTGGGGGAATGGAAGCTGCTCAAAACTTACGAAAGATTCTCGTATATAGCAGTCCTTCTGTCAATCGAAACTAAGCTGCACATGCCAATTATATATGAAACGAAATCTTAAGGGAATGCATTAACGTCTTGCAGAAATTCTAAAATCATCCCGAGCATTTACTACCGACAGCCTTTTAGCACTTCGATGGTAGTAGGAAGACCTACAGGTCACCTGTTGACACCATCTCTACACCAAAACTAGGAATTGTGCAGAAAAAAAAACATGAAACAATTTAATAAGTTGACGCTAACCGTTCACTTTGTAACCTTCTCGTTTACTGCACAGAGGTTTAGATTGCCAATAAGACACCTAGGCTCTACATTGAGATATATTTACAGTGGATCAAAGTATAAACACACTACGAAGAGTCAACTGATTTGGAATTTGTCTACTCTTTTTTGCTGTTCTAAATGAAGTGGGTCTCGGCCCAAGGCTTTTTTGTCGTAAATTGTTCATTGCGTAGAGGAATTGAGCTATCTAACAGAACAATATCCAAACATGATCCTCTGGACTCGATTCCATAACACTATGCATGAAAGCTAAGAGGTCTGTTGGTTGGTTGGAATAGCGTGGCCTGAGCATTGGGCCCAATTAGCGCTGCTATTTTGATACTTATTTTCTGGAACCTTTTATATCATCTACTGGCAGAAGTCTCCATACGATTTTGCGTGCCTTGTATCTTTAACATCCTAGCTGCTTGCTCACCAAGGAGATAGTGTCCCGTCATCGCGGCTGCTAACCTGACGATTTATTTTCTTGACTTCCGTAAGAGGTTTACAGTTTTGTTTTTTTTTTATTTTTCAAAGTGCGGCCAAATATTTCTTCCGGTTTCAGTCATTCGTTCAAAATGAGTTACCCGACAGAAATGCTGTTTGACTATCTGAGAAAATATGTGATATTTTTACTTTTCCACAGTTTCTTTTCAATACCTCGCATACCCTCTTAATCCCAAGCACATTCGCATGGGAGTTGCCAGCAAATTCTGGTAGTCGAGACTAGAGAGAGCATTTCCTAGAATAACGTCTCGCCCATATAGTAGACCATTTTGGACCAAACAGTATAATTTCCAGCGGTGATCTCCCTAATTGCCCTGCCTATACTCCAATCCAGTCCGTAAGGAAACTTCGTCATGAAAGTTTTTCTTAAAATCTAGCTTAGAAGCTTTATAATCTGATTCTAAGAGATTGTCAAGAATACCACTTTTCCCGTGTTGCCTCGATCTCCCAACAGCCTGGCTCTTTGAGTCGAATCGCATAGCTGGACACGACTTAAGTGCTTCTGTAGCCCTTGCACAAGCCGATCGTTGAATGCTGATCATTTTCTGATTACTTTCCCATTGCTGGCCACCATACTAAGGCACCATAAGTTACATTCGGTATTATAATGGCCGGGTAAATCCATAGTACAACTTTTCAGTCGCTCAATTTCAAGTAAATATCCTATTTTATGTGTAATAGGCCATTACTATTAATAGTGAGAGCGAATATTTTTCAATAAAAAATTTAACTACATTTTAATTGCACAAATGTCCATCCCATCCCACCGTGCCCATAACCGACTATATTTAGTTATGAATAATTAATAACTGAAGCAATGAAGTTGAATACACGACTGGTCAGTGAATTGACTGCGGATGGAAAAATGAAAAGCGGGGACAGAAAAACATGGCAACTGAATTATGAAAACGAACAAAGGACGAAATGAAAACAAGGCAAAGAAAAAAGGAAAATATCGTAAATGAGCACCAATAGTGGAGAAATGGCGGTAACAAGTATAACTGTAGACATTTGGTAGGTGCAGGCTGGACATTTTGCCAGTCCATGCTCGATTGAAAAAGAAAATGAAACACAATCGAACAGAAGAGCTGCTGGTAGCGGCGAGCTGGTTAAAAACTGCTTATAAAAGAAACCGAAAGACTACATTGTTGCACATAACTACATACATATATTTTATGTGTAAGCGAATAAATATTTATATTTAATTGTATGTAAGTATGCATAAAGCAAAAAGTCATTTGGGACAAATGCAGGCGAATTTGGTCCTTTGTTGTCCACGGTAAGTGAGAAAACCGCAATGAAACGGTGCTGCGGTCAGACAAATACTAAGTGGGCAACAATGAAGCGAGTTTGCGGTACGAGTATTTTGGAGAGAACGTGAAAGTACATACATAAATGCATGTAAAGATATTAAACTTTAAGGGCATACATTGAGTTTGATAAACATTTTTGGGTGAAGAAACTCGACTTTGGCGGCTGTTTGGACGCGACTCCTGAAAAGTTTTATGTTGATGTTTGATTCCTTCCAACTAGCCTCTGTGTTATTAGAACGATGACCGCTCAAACGCTTTACACAACACTAGCGGTCCATTACGGTACCGCATAAAACCAACCTGTGAAATTCCTAGCCCTTAACGCGCCAGAGTCCCTACTCTGTTTTAATAAACTGGAAACTGGTTTTCGGATTCTAAGCAACATTTCGTGATTTTCGGTACAATTTCGGGATTTTTGAGACTATCTCGGAATTTTCGAGAATCACGGTCATTTCCAAGGCTATTTCGTATTTTCTAGGACCAATTCTGGATTTTCTTGTTTCGGCATAGTCGGGACTATTTCGTTATTTTTTGGTTTACGGGATTTGCTAGAATATTTCAGCAATCAAATTTATTTGTGATTTGCTTAGCTGGGCTGAGACGTGGTAAGTTAAAGTAAGGTTAGTTAAGGTGTGGTGAGTTAAAGTGAGGTTAGTTTAGTTGAGGAAAGTTTAGGTGAGGAGAGTTTAGATGAGGTAAAAAGGACTTGGACTTCTTTTCTTTCCTTCGACATTTGCTTTTGATTTCCCTGAGCGAGAAAAATTGCTAAGATATTGTCACCAACTCCATCCTACAGTTATCAAGTTATTTTAGACTAATTGAGGAAGACGAGAGCGGCGAGATGCCATCGAGACCTAACTATCTGAGAAAATATTTAGGCCTTTTTTTGGAGGTCCTTTTTGTGACGTGTCATACCTATCAGCTCTTCTTCGCAATTTGAGTTATCCTGCAATCTTAATAAATTGTACAGTTCTGTTGTCTGAGCCGGGTAAATGGTATTTAATGAAATTTACCGTTACACAAACGTATTCACCGAGAGAAAGCTTACGTTGTCTGACTAAGAATTGCGTTGCTTAGTAAAAAAAATCCGACAATAAATTGAGCCATGTCGTCCAAACTTGAATGCTTCCAATTTTGCAAACCCTAAGGCTCCCCTCGATGAGCAACGCTCAGTGTAGGGCTTCTTCCTAGTGATTGCAGTTTTGAGTATCTCCGAATTTTGCGCAATCCCGGCCCCTCTAGGTATCTCTTCGGTCGTGTTCAGTTTGATCTTCAAAGAACTACAGGCGTCTACCAGCAATGGTTAAACACTCTCTCTGACTTCCCTAGACAGCTAATTTCTGAACTTGAAACCCCGGTAATCCCTCGGAAATTTCCAAAGAAGTATTTGTCCCCCGGTTCGAATTCATGTAAATTTTTGCCTTCTTAAAGGTGCTGTGATTTTTACAGAGGAAAATTTTTCGTTTCATGGAATTTTTATTATAAGATCTTAGAATCAGGAAGCTACTTCAAGTTATCCGTGGGTCGTCCGGAATGTTTGCTAAGATTGTTTTTTTTTAACGATCTCTGGATCTTCTTCTGAGCATGCACTTTCAGGCTCTACGGATCAGGCACTTAAAAGGCCTCTTATATACAAAACTCAACCAAACAATTTGGGCTCCACATGGTATTTCACTGATTCAGTCGCAGCAGTCATTGGAGCTAAGCTCGAAATGATCGCATGCTACTTTTAAGGAAGTTCTTCCTCTCAAGAGTTGTGTTAATCCCTAAGGCTTGGAAGACGTGTAACACTAACCCCAAGTAGTTTAAACCCATAACACTTTTGCAAACAAATTTATGACATCTCAGCATACCTATACCAAAGGGAAGTCCACTGAAGTTTCGCGAACATAACGTATACTGAGAAATCCTTAATGATAAAAGAGTATACATTTATGTTCCTGGATATTGAGGGTGATTTCGACTCTAGTCTTACTGGCACACCAGCCTCCCTTGAAAAGGAGGGGCGCTAAGGTCATTGCGTATGCTGACGACCTTGCCGTAGTTATTAGTGCAAAATGTTCAGGTTAAAATAAGATAAGTCGATACCCTTCTACAGTTGTAAAGGAGTGATTGGAAATAGCTGGGACTGTGCCCAAAAATAATGCATTGGCTGTACCCCGTGATTGTTTGGCCTATTTTAATTTACGGAGGGGTGGTGCAAAGCAATACTCTTGCGTGGCTCTTCGCACAACTCCTTCGGAGGCAAAGTGGGTCCTACTCAATATATTGTCAAAAAATGAATATTGAAAACTAGCTTGCCATCACTGAAGTGTCTTTCAAATTGAACTTGGTGCAACACAGTAGGTAGATTCACACTTAGCTACAGGAGAAGCCATAAGTAAGAACATCTCTTTCTACTCCAGCTGTCACTTGGCATCTCCTAAATAAATAAGATGGGTACCAGGGTACCGAAGCAAACAAAGCAACGAAAAGGACGATAAACTTGCAAGTGAGATAACGCTCGTTAAATTTTTGCAGTCGTGAAAAGGTTTAGGTATGTCGCTCGCTACCTACAAGCTTACTCTATGGGACCTATCTCTTAAGCTAACAAGTGATAGATGGGAAAACCTGACCTGTTGCTCACAGGCGAAACTCATGTGGCCAAAGTGGAACAAAAAGCGGTCGAAAGGCAAGTGGCGACGTTGAGGGTTGCACATAATGACTTTTATAGAAGATGTGGAAGAAGAAGGAAAATCGAGTTTTGAGGGATTAAACGACATATTTAACTTAGTTAGAAATATGGGAACTATTAAGTTTCGCAGACTCCACATGATGATTGGGCCAATAAATGCGGGCCTAGGTATGTTGGAGGGGTTACTGGTAGCCACTTCAGGTTCCGATTTTAATTTTAATTTAAGTCTACATTCACATCACTTGCATCTGATAAATAAAGACTTCATCTATAGTGTGCACAATCAGCCACTTTAACGTATAGAAACTTTTCTAAAAATTACACTGAACCTCACCATACAGCTTCACCCTCTGTAAAGAAAGAAATAAAGCCCACTTTGGTACATTAATAAAACACCAGTAATAACGCAAAAGATAACAAAATTTTACGACATATTTGCCGAACAGAAACAACAACAAATTCGAAGAAATAACAAGGTGGATAATGAAAACCTCAATAACAAAAACAAGAACTGTATAGACAGCAAAGAACTTGAAAGAGAATAAAAATGAAAAATATAAAATGTATAAAGCAAAAAAAAATTACAGTACCTAAAAGAATTATCATACAAATGGACGCGCGTAAAACCAAAAAAAACCAAACATTCATACATACATACCTCCAGTGAGCAACAACAGCGAAGAAAGGCAAGAAAGCTTTCCCGCTGTTTCCACCGCTGCGACAGCGACGCCATAATAATCATCTATATTCATGGATTAGGATTCAATTTTTGTGCCAACCAAGCAGTGGGTGGGCGAATCCAGTATCGCAGCTAGTAGTGGTGCAGGTGGTGAGGGTGGTAAGGGTGGTAAGTGTGGGGCAGCGCAGAGGGACATTGATGTACCGTTGGTTTGTTGCTAAATTGGAATTGAGTAATATTCAAAGGTGCAATTGCCCAACACACAGCGACAGCGGCGGAGACAAAGAACGCAGAAAACAAAGTGAAAATGGAATTATTATAAATATGTTAGCATAAATATAGGCGCTTAGGCATTGGGATGGAGAAAAAAAATTTCGTTTAAAAATTTATGCAAGAAAAATATTACCAAAGCGCTAATAAATTTCTAAAGATCTTCGCTGCATAACAGCGCTTGTGGTGGTGTGAGGGATCAGCAGGAGGAAGAGGAGGAAGAGGAGGGAGAGGAGGTTGAGCAAACAAAGGTGCAAGAGCTGAGCTGCTTGCTTTGGCACGCTGTGGGGTTGTTCGCCAGCCGTTACGACGAATATGCTTGCATGTAGTTGAGCACTGCCAACAACATTAATGCTGTCGATGTATTGGTGATTGCTGGCGATATGAGGATACCAAAGAGCCATAACGCAACTTTTTTGCTTTATAAAGATGAGCTTGCTGCTGGCAACATTGCTCGAGCTGGAAAATAATGTACAGAAATGCCATTGCATGTTTTTTTTTTTTGTTGGTCGTATAGAAAGAAATTATAGTCACCGCGCCGTCGTGGTAATGTATTAATGAATAATATTGCTGGCTCAACGCCACAGGGGTTAATAAGTAATCTGCATTTTTGACATTTATTTATATGCATACCAACACATACATGTATATATGTATGTACATTTTTATTGTATGTGTAAGTGAGATTTGCGTTGTATTGGCGTACTGGTTGATCCCTGTTGTGCATATTCGGAATTTATTTATTACCGTTGAGCTCTCTAAATTAATCGATATTTTCAACAGTTACAACTCGAACAGAAATACGAACCACAGTTGCACACTTTTCCACTGGCTATATGTCCAAATTTGCCTGAAATCTAAGTAACTTATTGAAATTTTATGCATTTGTAGTGCTCTCACCCTCCATGTCAAAGAATACCACAGAATCGGAAGGTAGTAAGCGCCTGAGTTTAGAACCCATATCTGGTCCCGAAGGGTGTCCCAATTAGCGCTAATGTTGTTCATCGACCATCCAGAAATTGTATCTTCCAAAACTACTCAAACACTAAAACCACTCTAAATGTCTGAAAAAGTACTGCCGAATTTTCTGTAAACTATTATGGCAGGTAGGGTGTTCGATTATTCGCCTTTTTTGAAACTCGCTTTTCGGCCCCTGGTCCATCTACCGGCGTAGGGTATTTTTTGCCACTAACATGGTGGTTGCTAAAAGCTTTTTATATAAAAAAAAAAATCATAAAAATCGGGCCTGCGAGATTATCTCGTATCTACTTTCACAAAAACTTTCATTAAAACGGCCTGACAAATAAAAAAGTCAATGAAGACAAGTAATTTTAAGCAAAAAATAAAACCGACTTCAATTCTCATAAAAAAATTTAAGATTATCGTTAATTTCTTCATGAACAAATGATCGGATTTGAACCACCTGTGACCGCCTGTGAGTTAACACCTTTTCTTTAAACAAAGAATTATAGAAATCGGTCACCCTGGTCCAAAGTTATGCGGTAACATACATACAAAAAAAAAAAATAAAAAATAATAAAGCATAACAAAAATGAAAATAGTGGAAATAAGCAAACGAGAATTTACAAGGCGTCTTAGCACGGTGCATAGGCAACTGGCTGAGTCAGTGGGATCGTCGGTTCGAATCCTACTGAAAGAAGTCTGATGAGGAAATGTGGTGATTTCCGAAATAGCTATCACTTCTACCATTTTTTCAAATTATTGTTGCTTTTCCACAATAAATTTTCATTTAAAAAATGGCCTCGAGCTCTTTATAAAATTGTTGAATATAAAAAATAAAAAGTAAAAAAAAATATTCTGACGAACTGATAACATTCTCCTTTTTGCGAAGTCAGTTAAATATAATTCTCTCCTCAAAGTTTTCATTAATTTAGCATATTTAGTATTCGATTCCCGTTTCACGTGAAAGAGCTGCAAATTACATACAAAATTTATTTCTGTGAAATAAGTGTGCAATTCCACAACGTCTCCTCCACGAATTATTACTCTGGGGAAGGATTCTGTAACTGTGGGAAAATGTAGTGTACAACGAGTGCAAAATTCACAACCAAAAACTCACCGAATAAATGAAATTCTGTGAGTTTTGCGGAAGAGAAGTGTACACAATTTTGACAGCTAAAACTCATTGTCACACTTCCTGAATCGTAAAATGAAGAGTGTATGCAATTTTCAGTGGACATTTGAAAACTCACTGTTATAGAATCCAGCCCCTTGATCGGCGCCACCACTCGGTAAGTCCAGGGTTCGATCTCTGGTCCGAGAAATATCAAAAAAAAAAAGTTTTTTATATTAGCGGTAGCCTCTCGCCAGACAATGGCAAGCTGCTGAGAATATTTTTTCCGTGAAAACAGCTTCTTTATGTCCCTTCTTTTTATGCGGAATAGAACAAAAATTTGCTGGACTTTATGGACCGAAACCGATGACTTAGCCAAAGGAAGATCCAAATGAGATAAAGTGGGTCTTGAGGAAAGGTAGCACTTAAATTAACACTGTACGGCAAAATCAACTTTTTTTCTGGGTGTTGGACCAAGCCAATTTTTTTAAGAGCATGAGTCGCCGAAATCGAGATATGGGCCTTCGAAGTTCGAAATAGCACCTTTGGTAAAAAATTATTTCTAATTATTGCATGTAAATAGCTAGAAACCTAAAAATATAGACGTAGTCTTCCTTTTGCTCTTATGTAAATGATATGTAACCTTTGTGTGTTACAGGTCAAAGTTCAGGTCTTCGAAAAATTAAATTCCTTATAGTGCAAACAATTTTGAACTGATTTTTTTTTAAGTTTATATCGTTTCTTTAAAACGATACAAAGTTTTTAAAAATCAGTTCAAAATTTTCTGAAATATTAAGTTTTTAATTTCTCGAAGATCTGACTTTTAACCCGTTATAGCACCCGTAATATAAGTGTGGGAACGTATGAACAGGGAGTAATTATACTTATAGACGGACGAATACAACTCTGCACAGAGTTCTAAGACAACACTGACTGAACGACGAGTAAAAGAGACAAGATGGAGATATAACAATTTGAGAGAAAGGCAGTTAACGCGCAACCACGGACGACAGCGGACAGTCAGTTAAGAACCGCAATAAACGCAGAAACGTAGCATAAGAGATGGCTGTACCTATACCTAAAGTTAATTTATAGAAATAAAGTTGAAACTAGTCTTAAGCCTGAACGAAGTGTTTCTTTTAATACCGGATCGGGGTAACAATACGGCTAAAACGTACACCCCACATAAGTTTTCACGAAAAAATGTATACACCATATAAATAACCGAAAAAGGGGGACCACGTCTGTATTTTTACTTTTTATGCTTTTTAGATGCAATAATTAAAAATAATTTTTTACCAAAGGTCCAGTTTCGAACTTCGGAAGGCCCATATCTCGATTTCGGAGATTAACTTCGAAAAACGGAGAAATTACTTTTTTTTTTTATGACTCAGTCTCTTAAAAAAAGTTGGTTTAGTCCAATACCCAGCCGAGTGCTGTACAGTGTAATGTAGTAAACCTAAAATAAAAATAATAAAATAAGATATATTAAAACAGAAATTTGTAAGTAAAATTAAACAAAAAAATTTTCCCAAAGATTGTTTATCACCAAAGAAACAATTTTTTGCACAAAAACAATTTTTTTCACACATAAGGTAAATTTCTTCCATAATTGTGGAGAAATATTTTTCTTAAAAAATGATTTTCAACTACATTCGTAAATTTTAATACTAAACATGTACAGCGTGGCGACGAATAACTGTTACCCAGATTTTTTTGAGAAATAAAAGGGTACTTTATAGATTTTGCCAAGAAAGTATTTTGTTGTTAATTTTCCACAGATTTTGCTTCAGTTGTATTAATTAGTTTTCAAATTTTAATCCTTGTTTACACTTGCCAGCAGTGTAAACTTTGAGAGTAAAGTTCATTTGGCACGCAGGTTTTCGTCAGTTAATTTATTCCATATCTTCTGTAACCATAGGCAAATTTTGTCCATTTTGAGTCCCTTATACTCCTGCTTTTGTTCGACATAAGGGCTCATACTCAAAAATCGAATCAACTCGGAACTGGTGACTAGGATGGCCATTCATTCGACCAACCTTATACAGGTTTTTTCTTTTTTGTATTTTTTTATACAAAGCCTAAGAAAAAATACACCTGAAAAAGACTTGCGTGCCAAATGAACTTTTCTCCCAAAGTTTAAACTGCTGGCAAATGTAAATAGGGATTAAAATTTAATAACTAATTAATACAACTAAAGTAAAATCTGTGGAAAATTGACAATAAAATACTTTTTTCGCAAAATCTATAAAGGACCCTTTTATTTCTCAAAAAAAGCGGGGTAACAGTTATTCGTCGCCACGCTGTATTTGTTAATTCTAAAATTTTTTGTTTTTGAAACAAACTTTTTCTGCAAAAAGGTTTTATTTTCCTATAATCTTTGTTTCTAATGTTTGCTGATTTTTTTTCTTATTTGGGTAAAAATATGACTGTTTTTTTTTAATCATGGTTTTTCGTAAAAGTTATTTATCCCAAAAATAAATTCGTAAAGCATTTTTCCTAAACAGTTTTCAAATTTTGATAAAATTTCCTTTTTTCTAAATTTCTTGATCAAAATTACGAAATGAATATCCGGCACACTTTAACAGCCGGTGTCACCAGCAAATTAAATGGACAATGATTTTTTTATTTTCTGTCAATTTCTATATAAAATTCAAAAAATTAAAATCACTATTCATACTTTAAAAATATACTTAAAAATTTAAAATACAAACCTACTAAAATTTTACACGATCCCTTTTAAAAAACACTGGAACAAATGCTTGGGAAATTTGAATCCATTGGCCATGAAAGGGTTAACTTGCTCAAAAGTTAATTGTTTTTTGTGTTGCCACTCAAAAAAAACGCTCCACAGAAAATTTCAGGTGCAACAATGCTTTGATATAATGTGCATTTTTAGGACAGTCAGATTTTATGGCATCTGGCGTCCGCGTTAACGGATTGTCTCGGTAGAACCCACCTTTGATCCCTGGTTCGCACAGAAACTATGAATAAAAGAATTTTTTTTTTAACAGTGGTTCCTCGGAAGGCAATGATAAACCTGCAAGTGTATTTTGCCCTCGGAAAGCTTGTCATAAAATCCTTCTCCTTGCCAACAAACCGAAAAAAGCAAAGAGATGGGCAATAAAAATACCAGTTTTTCTGAACATTCATTTTCATTAACGACCGTCAAAAATTTTCAATTTCCAAAAATTTTCCATTATCGCAAACGAAATGTATTTGCATACGTATGTATGTACACATGTGTGTGTGACATAAGCATTTATTTACTTGCATGTAATATTTAGTGAATACTTACATTAGCATACATATATGCATTTACATACCTATGTACATTCATATGTATATACATACATTTGTATTTATATTGAAATCCAAGTGAAAGTAGCTGCGCTGAAAAGCAATAAAAATTTTTAATTATTTTCATTTCATGTCTTTTAATTAACATGCCTAATAAAACACAAATAAACGCAGAGTATACATGGACCAAGGCACTAAAGGGATACATTTAGCACATATGTAAGTAGATAAGTATATATGCATGTATATGCATATGTACAAATATGTAATCACAAACATGTTGGAAAAAAGTTACAAATGAGCCACATGTAAGACATTATGGCAGCATCTGAGTGGGTGGAGTACATCCATTTGTGAAGGAGGGTAGTGATATGCTCGATTTCGAATGCTGGGTCACAATAACATCAAGCCATTTGCTTTATGTGTGCGCAGCGAGTATTTGCATATACATATGTATGTGCATACATATTTATGTAAAGGAAAAACCTTATTTGTATGCTCATATGAAAACTACACCCTCTTCTTTTCTCAGTACTCATGCGTTTGCACATCTCCCTTGTAAAATAAGGAAAAAGGCAAAAGCTAAAATTCCTGTGCAAGCGTTCAATCGGCCAACAACAATATTTGAAAAATATATGTACGTAGCAATATAAATATATGTATTTATAGCAATAAATATGGCACATACTTATATTAATGTAGTTGTATTTGTTTTGTGTAAAATCATTTATTGTAAAATGTCATATGTAGATATGTATGTAATATTTGCACTCCCAAAGTATAAATAATTAAAAAGAAAATTTTTGAAATATATTTGTATCAAACGGCAAAACAGCCGCTACGTCAAAAAATCTCTTATTAGGAAGTTACATTTTATAATTTTAATTAGATAAGTGTACAGTGGTGGCGAGAAAAAACATACAAAGTTAAACAAAATTTAAGAAATTGCTTAATATATTTAGGCTTTACGCGCTGCCAATAGCTCAGATGAGGCAAATTTAGTTACTGGACTACTGGCGCTTTCAATGAAATTTGAAGTTGCTTCAGTTAATTTTCGGGTGTCCATTTGCTTTGTGTATAATAATACTTGAAGTGAGCAGGAATACAGATTATCTTCCAAATGAAATATTTTTGTTGTCAAAGGCCTTTTGGAATTCCAAAATACTCTGCACCAGTATTGTGGCTAACGAGTTTATCACTAGTAAGCGAATGATGTTGAAAGAAAGTATGGATACCGAATCACGAAAACTTTGGTTCGTGGTTTTTAAACTTTTCCAATTTTTTTCCAATTTTGAAGAAATTTTTATTGGGAGCTTTCGCTGGCCAATCGAATCTATTGGTGTTCCCGCTTACTGAGAAGAAGTTAAGCTTTTTGCAGGAAATTGGCTGCGAAAATACCCTAAGAGCTAACTAAAAAGAAAAGCTGCCAAAATATTTCTGAAATTTTCTTGAAAAGATTTGTGTCGAAAAATACATACTTAGATTCTCATTGATATACATATGTATGTACATATTTTGATTTTTCGTACACAGCAACGTAGCTCATAGCTACGTACATGGGCGTAGCCAGGTAGGGGCAGGGGGGTGCTCGACCCCCCCTCCTTATATATATATATAATAGTACCCTGAACAGCCAGCTTAATAGGGTCAAACCTCCCCACTAAATTTCACTCTGGCTACGCCGATGGCTACGTAGCTATGTAAAGTCCATAGAAAGCTTGAAAAACTTCTCCAGTTTGATATTTGTTGGCCATAAATACCGGCAAAAAGTATTGACAGGGACATTTGCAACAATTTTTATTTTATTCCGTTAATTTTTTATAAAAACATGGCTTATAGTACAAAAAAAAACTTGAACTAAATGTTGAGCAAAACTTACGAAAATTTAGCAAATTTTCCTGCAAATCTCCAACATTTTAATCAGATTTATTAGAATTTGATAATGCAAGTCTAAAGTTGCTAGGACTTATCGTTGATTTTTGAGAACTTTTTTAGTTTAGGTGTTTCGCATTTTCTGAAACTTCAAGCTTACAACTTTTTATTGTAAAATTCTGATTAAAAAGTGAAAATTTTCGTGAAAATTTACTACATTTTCCTGAGTTTTGCACAAAGTTTAGAAATTATATTTTTATGTTTTTTGTTGTAGTACGAAACATATTTTTATAATAAATTAGTGGAAAAAATTATTGCATATAGTGCGAAAAATTCTCTGTGCCAATACTTATTGCCGTGAATGTATAAAGGTATTTAAGGTGACTACCAACGCGCCACCAGTGTATGCATTATTACCATTAAGTCCATCAGTATTTTTCATGTGTAAGTGGATAATTTTACAAACATACATGCAGGTATTTACATGGAGGGTGATGTAAGCTGAGCTTTCAATATGTATCTTTGAGGTTTTTTACAAATGCAAAATGCTGATAGTAATAATTATAATTTTACGAATTTGTGTGTGTGGCAGCCGTAGGTATAGATATGCTGATTTACTCTCATGTTTGCTAACGTTATTACGTACTTATATGAGGTATGAACATACCTACATACTTATGTAGAAAATATGAATGTATATATGTACGGATGTATTTGAAACAAGTAAGAAAGTCTAAGTTCGGGCGGAGCCGAACATTAAATACCCGGCGTAAATATTAAATAAATGTTTTTTCACCTTTCCGGAACCTACCGCTAGATGGTTAGCCAGGGTGTATCAATTTTGAGTAAATTAGCGTCCTTAAATTTCGAAATATTGAAATTTCAAGCATTTCTGAAATTTACCGTTATATGAAAAGCGGCCGTACTTTTAGTCCGATTTCAATAATTTTCATCGTTTTGCTTTTATGTGGCAAGCACAATAAAAATACCGAGTTTGGTAGAAATTGGTTGAACGGTTACCGATATATATATATGGGATCATAAGTGGGCGGTGCCACGCCCATTTCCCAAAATTTTATCATAAGCGTATTTCTTAGTAAAGGATTGTTGCAAGCATCAATTTTGAATAAATTAGCTTTAATATTTACTGATTTATCGAAGATTTCGTATTTCTCCAAATTACCGTTATATGGGATGTGGGCGTGGTTATTGTCCGATTTTAAAAATTTGGCCATTTGGTATCCTGTAGCAAGGCCAATAACTGTGCCAAGTTTGGAAGAAATCGGTGCAGCGGTTGCCAAGATATACACATGTAACCATAAGTGGGCGTGGCTACGCCCATTTTTTCAAAAATTTATAATATTATTATTTTTCGTCTAAAAATTATTGTAAATATCAATTTTGAGTGAATAATCTTCAGTAGTTACTAAAATATCGCAGTTTTCGTATTTCTGAAAATTACCGTTATATGGGAGGTAGGCGTGGTTATTGCCCGATTTTTCCCATTTTCAATACCATCCGTCCTACGCCCGAAAAAAGTATACGTACCAAGTTTCGTTAAGATATATTAATTTTTACTCGAGTTATCGTGTGCACAGACGGACGGACGGACGGACAGACAGTCACCGCTTAATCGATTTCTCTTTTCATCCTGATCATTTATGTATACATTTGTCTATATCTATCTCGATTCGTTTTGCCTGTTACAAACAACCGTTATGTGAACAAAGTTATAATACCCTTGTGCACAAGTGCGCTCGGGTATAAAAATTTACCCCTGAATGTTAGAGGTCGATTTTTTACATTTTTCGCTGACACCTAGATTGGACAATAAATAGTTCTACTGGAATACTCAAAATACTTCCTTTGCAAGAGTTTTGGATTATTGGTGAGCTTTAATTCATTGGTAGGGACTGAGATTTGATGCGTAAATGCTTGAACGTGGTACCCGAGCCCAATGAACTTTGAAACAAATAAATTTTATCCTCAATACCAGAACACCGATATATCATACTAGAGGATCCGGCTGTAAATGCCGAAACCATTCTATACTCATTTAACTTTTAAACTTTTTATTAAACTAAAGTGCTTATCATAATTATACGACGGGCTCATTTAGACAAGTTTTGATAGTAGTATAATAAAGTCCGAGTTTGAAGTGGCTTCAAAATGCCGTTGAAATTAGATTTTTTTTTTTTGTTGACGGCGTCAGTCATTTTCTTCCATATGATGTATGCTTGAAAATTTTTTATACGAAGGAAAATGTACAAGACTTCCGGCGTTGTATGTATCGGTTTCGGCGTTGTATGTATCATCTTTAGTGTCATCTTTTTCTCCAAACCAAACTTGATAAGGGATAATGGAAATTCCTACCAAAATAAATTATGTTAATGAGAAATATTTTATTGAACTTGATATATGTATGTATATAGCAAGTACAGATTTCTATGATGTTCAGAAGGACTACGAAACAATTTTTTGGCCTTGTGATTTATATTGGGCGATGAAGAACCGAGATTGATTATTCTGACGAACTTAATCGCGGTTGAATTGCAATGGTTAGAATCGGCCATTTTTGCTTTGGATGAATTTTGGTCAGAACTTTTCTTTTGTATTGCATATTTATAAAAAAAGTTTTGTCAAAGAAAAAAAAAATTATAATTTCTTTATTTAAGGGAATTAGTAAGCTCATTTGCTGAAAATCTCCTAAACTATTATAAAAAAAACATATGTATATAAAAAAATTCGGGAAAATTTGAAAATAACAGAATTTTGAAGTCAAAAAAATCGTAAGAGCAAAACACATATGGCCCAAATCGCGAAAATTAAACCAGATTTTTGATTAAATCTGGGTCGTACATATTCTAAGGTATCGGACATCATAATATTAACACGAATCTCCTTTTCTTAAACACGAAAATTCACTTAATCCTGACACACGTTTAATTTCATATAAATTTTTAACTAAATTTTTTATAAACTGTCTCTAACTGATCTTAAAAGATCCTGAAATTTTCGAGTGTTTTTTTTTGAACATATGAATTTTTGAACTTTGAAATTTTTTGCAAAAAAAACGCCTCCTGGAAAATTTCCGGAACTTTTAAGATCAGTTGGAGGTATTGTATAAAAAAATAGAGCCAACAATTTTTTTTAAATTTTTCTTTTACGATTTTGTATTTATTGAAAATTTCCTACATTTCTTATTTTTCCAACTTTTATACATTTTTTTGTTTGATCATCTTTAAATAGAGACCACTTTTATAACTATAATAGTTTTTCGTATATTAAAAAAAAATAAACGTGAAAATACCGAAAATTGTTAAATCTATAATATTCGCACAATTTTCAAACAAAAAAATTAATTTTCTTCCTTGGGCAGAAATTTGTTTTATGATAAAAGAAAAGCTCTGAGCAAACTTCATCCATTAAAAAATGGTCGGTTCCAATCATTGGCCGTTTGACATGGATGGATTGACCTATATTTAAGTCTATGCCCTGTTAAGTTGTTAAAGGTGTGGATCCTCATAATAAATACTTAGTTCGTTTCGAATAAAATTAAGCTTCTGTTTATTATCAAAACGACAACAGAAAGTGCAAATTATCACAAACGAACCAGTTAGAAAGTTAAATTTTGGAAGGGATAAGTGACTTATCTTATTGACTTCACATTTTTCATTCTTTATCAAACAGTAAAACAGATAAAATATTTTATTTGAAAGTCAGTTTGCAACGCGTAAGATTTTGCTCCAGTACGATCTTTTACACGCATTAAGTATTTTCATAGAAATTTAATTAATTTACTACCAAAAAGATTCTCGGCATTCATGAAACCATAATATTGACATCGAAGTCAAATAAAAGATTACTTACCTTTATTAAAGCACATATGGTATGAAGGTACATACATATTTCAAGGCATATGGACGCATTCCCATAAACCAATTCCTACCCAGTGGGAATTAGGAGCACGTAATAATACCTTATTAGCAACTTACTCTTCACCTGGCAGTCATTACCATTTCCCTGCCGAATGTCCCTTACTTTTACAAAGGTATGGCCGCCTTATGTAAGTAGGAATTTAGAATGTACATTTGGTATCA
>NW_023458567.1:16463371-16515946 GCF_013731165.1 Rhagoletis pomonella | reverse complement strand
ACCCTGTGGGGAAACGCACTACTGCCGTACTGGTGCGGTAGTAGAGAATTTAGAACCATGAAACGTACGCATAGTAGCAACTGGCGAATTAAACATTGCGATATCCCAGGAAGTGCCAAACCTAAATTCAATAGATGGGATCTACTTCGCTATAATTCCCAGCCAGTACTAAAATCGACAGACAAACAATCGCGTCCTTTCACAAGCCGCACAGTGTGCTTTTTGAGCACTGCACGCGAACTAATCGTAGCGCTTTCGACAGAAGCAGCATTTTGATACGAAACATAATGGTTTTAAGAGCTAAAGTAAATCCCTTTCAATTACCCCTTGACCTTAAAAAAATTGGTCAAAAGTAGTGTTCTTCGAAAAAAAAACATGGTAAATACATGGGATTTATTCCAAAACAAAAAATTTATGTATTTTTTATTATACTAGTATTATAGATTTTGAGACGAGCAACACGATTCCACTGTTCAAAATTTGAACACCTTAATTTAAAAAATTCATTATTTATTAAATTTTTTTCTATTTGCATGCAGCATCCCTCACACAATTTTATATCCCTCGAACAATAAGTGCACTTCAAGACCTTTAATTTGAGTAGAAGCTTTTAGGCCGCCTAAGAGCTAATTATATAGCAATTTTAAACCAAACTTCAAACTGCTATGCTAGTTTTTACTACGAAATTAGAAAAAAAAAGTGTGTAAAATGTCGAATGAAATTTCGAAGTTTAACTTCAGAACCGTAATAATTTAGCTCTCAAAGGGCCTGGAGACTTCTACCTTGGCGTAAATTAAAGGTCTTGAATAGCACTAAAACTGACTTGTTTTTCGAGGGATAAAAAATGTGTGAAGGATGCACAGCTGCATGCAATTCATAAATAATGCAA
Source organism: Rhagoletis pomonella (assembly GCF_013731165.1). Taxonomy (NCBI): domain Eukaryota; kingdom Metazoa; phylum Arthropoda; class Insecta; order Diptera; family Tephritidae; genus Rhagoletis; species Rhagoletis pomonella. The sequence continues at coordinate 16,515,057 of NW_023458567.1, read as the reverse complement.
TATATAATGCAATTTTCAAATTGAGGGGTTGAACTTTTCTTTTGGTTTTTTAAACAGTGGAATCGTGTTTCTCGTCTCAAAATCTATAATATTAGTGTACAATCGCCCGATTGTGATGAATGATCACCGGGCTTTTTGCTTTCGCTACTGCACCAAGAAAGTAGAGAGACAAAACATTCCAAATACAACCATCTCAGCGAGCGCACACGGGGAAACGGCCACCGCAGAAAAATATAAACGGACATAAACAAATTACAATACTACATTACAAATGTATGTATATAATTAGTTTAATAAAACATCCAAAAAATATTCTGTTTTTTTAATATGTATATCCGTTGGATTTTGCATGTTTTTTTCAAAGAACACTATTTTTAATCAATTTTTTTAAGGTCAAGAAGTGATTGTGGCTCAATGGCAATATTTTTCCTTGAAAGGTAATCAAATTAGCGAGAAATGTAATTTTGAAATTTTAAAATTACTACGGTGTATTTTTCTCAAAAACATATGACTCAAAACATTTGTAAAAAAAATAAGTAATTTATAAACAATATATAATACAATAAAATAAAATGTCTATCATACTTGGGCGTACAATATTTTTGATCCGTATCCGGCCCTGGAGCCAGCAAATGTGAATAAGGAATTTATTACCTTAGAATAAATGGAACCCCAAACTGAGTTTTTTAAGCGGCTTAGCTTTCGTCGCTCACGCCGACATATACAACTGAACAAATTCTGAGAGCCTGAAATGCTTTCTGTGGAGTTCTACGCTTTGTCTCGAGTGCCTGAACACCTTTTCTCATTGTGCGACTGCCCAGAATTGCAACTCAAAACTCGTTCTCGTTGAAATCACGGGGTGTCAAGTTTCCATATACATATGTATATAATTATGTACATTTCATTCCTATAGGAACTCAGTGGAGTAATTTAATTCGGTTTGGGAAGTCGTTGAGTAATTATTTTCAATAGGTAAATTAGGTTATTTAAATTTTATTCTTTATTCTGGTGGTTTTTTTATTTGCAGGCAAACATTTACCCTAAATACGAATAATTGATTTCAAACTGATATGAATACAATGTAAAGGGTTAGTAAATAGGTAAAAAGCTTTGATGGAATCAGAAATCAGCCTGCTCTTAAATATGATACGTGTGTAGTAGCGTGGGCCGAAAATCCGCTTTTTTAGAATTTTGATTGATAATAAGAAAAATTATCAATAATAATATGAAAAATATATTATGCGCTAAAAACAATCTGTGTGAAAGATGACAATTTTTGGTCAATATCTTAGGCTCGCCCAAGTCCATCAAAAATTCAATGTGCTCAAAAAATAAAAAATAATAAAAACATTTTTTTACTGAAATTGCAATTATCTCCAAAAGTGTAGGTCCTACATAATTTGGTATATAGACCCTTTTTGTAGAGAATCACAGTAAGCTACAAGTTTTGCAATGTCAGATCTGGGCTTTCGTTGTAAGTTAACTTGCAGTCAGTTTCACCAGATTCATTTAAGTGAAAATTACTTTGATTTTCGAATTTTGGGTTTCACCAATCCATTTTAATTTGATTTAAATTTTGATTTAAGTGACCTATGCTCTTCACTTAAATAAAAATTAAATCAGAATAACCATACACAGAGGTGTTAAACGTTTAATCACCTGATCATTGTGTATCTGCTGCTTACTTGCATACCAGCCCTGCTTTTACTACACAGCGTGCCAAAGCTTTCAAAAACTCTCAGTACAAATGAAAGCTTTCACTGGCCTAGTCTGTTTTACAACCACTTTTTACTCACTTAAATGAATAGCTTACTGAAACTGAAAATAATTTAAATGAGAATTAAATAACAAATTAAATTATAGTTAATTTCCACTTAAATGAGTTTGGTGAAACTGGCTGTATGGGTTGTACAGTTAGGTTATATAGCAGTCTGCCGACGTGCGCCACCTTTGATCTGATTTATGAAAATTGTGGAGAAAGATGTCTCTATATAAGTTTCCAATTGGGAGTGAGAGCCTATTTTCGATCGAAACCAATGTGAAACCCTTTCTGGCTAACTCCGACTGCGGCTTCGTTACCGGAATGTTGCGATGACCAGTCACTCAAACTACATCTAGATCGAGTTGACTACTGACTGTGTTTAAAAGAATTATACACTCCTCTATTAGCTTCGACCTTGTTGCGAAAGACGCCAAGGCCTTAAAGTCGCCTGGCTATCTGAGAAAATGGCTACGTACTCACCGTGATGAAGCCTTCAGCTCTAGTAAGTACTTCTGCCTGGAAAACACTTGCATAATTAGCCAGATGAATTGTCCTTCTTAAGCTTAGGAATTCAAATTAAACGCATTCGCCAAATCCGCGCTCCATTTTGAAGCCACCAGTGTACAGATGATATATCAAGCTACCCGTACCAATCCGCTCTCGTCGGAAGAATCACCCCGATGGTGCTGTGAAATTCTATTTCAGGCCGTATATAATCGGTAGCTAGTCTCATCTTAGGTGGTAATCGAGAAAATATACAGATACGTCTGATCGTTCTTTCTTTCCATATACCTAGTTCACTAAATCTTATAGCCGAGAGTGATGTGGTGTGCACTATGTGATGCTGTATAGGAACAAGGTTTGTAATAACAATGAGGGCATCCGCATGCCAAGTTCTCATTGCCCCCGTGGTCCCGATGCATGCTGCCCTATGAACTCTGCCTAGTTTTGCATGATTATACTGATTCTTTAAGGCTGTCCACCATATCAGGAAGCCGAAGCATAATATCGGACGTACAACCACTATTTACATCCAGAGTACCACTTTTGCATTAAGACCTCATGTCTTTTCAAAAAAAATGCTTACAGGAGTAATAGGTCATGTTCACTTTCTTAACTATCTCTTCAATAGCTTATCTTAGGATCCAGTATGACTCCCAGATACTTCGCTTATTTAGATAATTATAGGTTTTGTCCATTCAGCTTTGGTAATTCAAAGCTAGGCCCCTTATTCCTGGTTGCAAAGAGCATTAATTCTGTTTTCTCTGTGTTCAAGCTAAGACCACATTGCTCGGCTTATTGGCATAGCTCTGCTAAAGTTCTAAACTTACTACTTCGTCAGCGTAGGCCATTAATTGTACTACCCCCTGGTTGAGCTTGAGTAGTACTGAGTTGAATGTTGCGATGACCAGAGGGATTATTACACCTTGAGAAGTGCCCCTACTAACGTTTCTTATTAGTGTGTGGCTTCCTACTGCAGCTGAAATCATTCTGTTGCGAAGCCATTAGCCATGCGCTTATAGACTCATCGATGCCAAGCTCGTCCAAGGATTTTTGGATATCTTCTGCCTGAACATTGTTAACGGCTCCTTCTATGTCAAGGAAGGCGGCCGGAGTATACTGCTTAAACTCGAGTGATTCCTCGACTGTTATAACGACTTCATGAAGCATAAGTTAAGCGAATCGGAAGCGGTTCAGAGAGTAGATTGGATGGAATATGCCCGTATTCTTGTTACCGATAGAGGTTCTTATAGGACACTGACCCATGGCACAGCATGCGGTGAAACTAAAACTTCCATCTGATCATATTTGGAGGATAGATTAAATAAACTCAACCCAACACTTTTCCCAAAGCTGAGCCAAAGCTCACAGCTCTTTATTAAACCTGAAATGCTCTATATTAAAATGAATTTGAAAACTTGATTTTTGACTTGAATATTTTTGCGGACAGCTCCAATGGAATACCCTTTTAAGTTCTGTTGCTCATTTATGTTATGCTAAGCCAATTTAGAAATTTTTTAATAACACACTTCCGAATTGAATAGACACCAAACAAACAAACTATAATAATGAGAAAGTACATATGTTTTTACTACAATTTGAACAACAATAATTGCAAAAAATTTGTGCAATACGATATGTGGGAAAAGTGGAAGACTTTTTATTAAATTAATAACTTTTTGCGTAGGTACAACAAAATAAATACATTTTCACTCTACAAAACTTGTCACATAAGTACTTAATCACTGTTCACGCATGGTTGCACTGACTGTGCCTACGTCTAAAATAAATAAACTCTGGATGTTAAAAAGTTGCATGATTTCCTATAAAAAGGGGGCCATACTCGTGAACAGCATCAGTTTAATACTAACCACTATCAATTTGAGTTAAAGCGCAATGAAATTCCATATTCTGTTTGTTTTGATAATCAGCGCACTGGTGGGCACCCTAATGGTGAGTTTGCACCTTTAAAACCACCTACATACTTTATTCACTTGAAGCTCACTTTTATTAAGTATATCTATTTATTAGTTGAACAATATTTAGCTTACCTACATAAATATATAACAACTTTTGTTCTTCCTACAGGCTGCCTCCTCGAGTGGAACACCGCCAAGTGGTCCGCCACCAAATGGCCCACGACCAAGCGGAACACCACCAAAGGGCCCACGACCAAGTGGACCACCGCCAAATGGTATGTAGCTTAGTTACATATGTGGTTTATTTAAAAGTTTACAGCTTTTAAGACTTAGTACAAAAGCTTAGAGCTTTCAGTCGTAGAAAAAAACAAAGCTTAAAGCTTTCAGTCGTAGAAAAGAAAGCTTGATCTAAGGTATCAGCAGTTCCTTTACGCAATATCCTCCGTTTTTTTTTTTTTTTAATTAACTGACATTTTGTTTCAGCTTTAAGCTCATTATATTGAATTTTGTTTTCGGCAAATTATTTGATCTCCTTTTCATTGATCTCTTTATCTTATCGATGCCGTCCTTTACAACATGTTTTATAAATTTTTTTTTTTGATTCTAAAAGCTAAATATTTTGAAATCTATACAATTCTGTATAACAGAGTATTTGTCAAAATATGTTCAATCCAAGTTGAAGCTATAAGGAGTTTTTACGATTATTTAATTTTTTTTGCTGAAAGCTCAAATCTTGTAACTAAGCTTTTGATTTTCTTTCCTCTTATCTCTTACTCTTATCGATGCCGACCTTTGAAAATGTTCTAAACAATTTTTTATGTTTTTTTTTTAACTTTAGTTTGATAATTTTTTAGATACTAAAAGCTTGAATCGAAGTCCATACAATTCAATGTAACAGAATATTTGTCAAAAACTTTCAATATCATGTTAATAGGTTTTCAAGACTTTTTACCTTTTTAAGCTCAAAGCTGGTAACTATGCAAACTGGAAGCTTATAGGCTGAACCTTTAATTCATCAAAAGCACTTTTTCATACGCAGATTTTTCCACCGAAAGATCCAAGCTCTACATCTATTCCACATTTATACCACAGTTGGTCATTTCATAACAGTGATGCTTAAAACAGCGTTCACGGGCAATGCTGTTAGAAGCTTTCCATACATTTGCTGTTGATGTGCATGTGCTTCATAGGCATACGTGTCTAAGCTTATAAAGCTCGTAAACTTTATATCAGCAAGGGATTTTAACAAATACGCGCTTATATTTCAGACGATCACAGAAAGCTTTCCTTTATGCACATCCATAAAAATCGAGTGAAAGCTTTAAAAAGCCTATCACGTGAGATATGCTTTAGTCGCCATTGGCCAATGTCAAAACTTGGACCCTTTTTAAAGATTTATGCAGATTTTATATGACCGCACCCATTGTAAAAGCTTTCTCCGTTTTTCAAAGTCTGAAAAAAGCTCTTTAGTGATATAACTATTTTCTCACTTTTGCTTTTTTTCATTTTAGAAAACGAGCTCAAAGGTTTCCAATTTTCTTTTTTTAAGTTTGATGTTTTCAATGATCTTATCCTAGATAAGAGTTTCATCATTACAGTTACCATTTACTAGGTATTGTGTCTCAGGAAAAAAGACAAATTAGTAGAAAACGTTTTAATTTATATGACTTTTAAAATGGAAGCAATGGAATTACTTTGTTTGAACTCTTTTACAATATGTGTATACTTTGTTAAAGAATGTATCAACGTGCTTATGAATTTCATCTGAAAGGAATTTTTTTTTTTGCGAAAGCTTCGAAAGTTCTATACCTACCAATATGTATTAAGCAAAGTTACGTTTCTTTAAAATGGGCCGTGATTAGAGCATTTCGGAGTATTTTTGAGTTTCAAATTAGTATAGAAAGCTTGATAGAGCTCTGCTCGCAAAAAAGCTGAGCCCACCACTAGCTTAAAGCATTTATGGATGGAGAGGGCTTTTAATATACGTTTGAAAGCTCTGTACCAGTAATGTACAGTAAGAGCTTTTACGCTCTTACCAAACGCAAAAAGCTCAACAAGTCATATAACTATGCATGTGTAATCTCTACATTTATTTTAATCTTCTATTGATTTTTCAGGTCGCGGTCCACCATCCAACAGCACGAGCTCCAGCTCCAGCAGCTCTGGCTAATTCCAACATTTCAATATTTTCGGCAAAGCTTTGGACAACGGACAAATCGCAAACTAACTTAATTTATCGCACAAATGCACCAGATTTTATAGAAAATTTTAAATTAAAATGCTGTACAAATTATTATTTCCCTTTTTTTTTTAAATGCCATTTAATTTTGTATTTAATCCTCAGGTAAACCAATGACAGGTATGCATACATTGACCAGAAATTTGGTTAATTGCCCCATTGCTTGCGTTTTTGTATTGCATATGAATTTGGTTGTCCTTTTTCATACAAAAATATTTTTATTTTTTTACTTTGCTTCCTGTTGTTATTGGCTTAATAAAACCATAAAGGTAAATTATTGTCTTTACTGCATTTTATCTGCCGCAGTAATAAATTTCAACTTAATTATAAGCATAAAATGGTTGGTTTTGTCGATGCATAAATATGAGTACTTTCGTGTGTACATAAATACGTACATATGTATGTATGCACTAATGTACCTTATGACCAAATTTTTATTGTGGATTTTTGGCCGCCAAATGTAAATGTAAATTCACAGTGTGACAAAAAAATAAAGAAAAAAAATTAGATGTTGTAGTGCTAGTGAAAATTAAGTAAAATAAACTAAGGGATCTAAGCGGCCATGACAAAAAAAATATGTCCTGCAAGAGAAGATTTTTTGAAGCTCTCCATCAATTTTGTATGGATGCCCGCAGACTCAAAAAAACTCTTTGTTCGTAATTGGTCTTGCACACATTATGCTGTTACATTAATATACCCTCTATTGTGTACAGATATAGTACATAAGTAAACTGAAAGTTCCACAAAATGGTTTTACGAACAAAATTAATTCGGAATTAAATGGTGGAATCGAAGTTGCACACGGAACACACTACCTTTCCGATGCAAAAAGAATTATCGAAATCGGTAGACGTGGTCCAAACTTAAAGTATAAACAGAACCAAATCGCTGTGCGAATTTCGTCGATCGGAGCGATGCCGCTGGGTGATGTTCGCCGCAACATTTCGCCCAGTAAAACAGAACATATACGAAATTCGTATCAATTGAATGACAAACAAAAAACATAAAAATACAAAACCGAAAAGATGAATCACCAAATTTTCCCATTCTGATTATTGCTGATGATTATCTGCTAGAAAAACGAGGAAGCAAAGCTACTTTTCCGCTGAGAGCTGATTTTATGATCGGCGGCAGCGGCAAAATTAAAAATAAATCTATTCTTGCCGAATTTCGTCAGGCAAACTTCGTCGTCGCTTTGGTTGTGGGAAATCTCATGTACTGCAGTGTGTTTTAATTTTGGCAGCGAACTTTCTTCCGACGAATTTCTCTGAGCGATTTGATTCTGTTTTTACTTTTATACGGTAACAGAGTCCTTAAATTTCGAAATTTTGAAGTTTCAAGCAGTTCTGAAATTTACCGTTATATGAAAAGCGGCCGTAATTTTAGTCCGATGCCAATAATTTTCAACGTTTTGCTTTTATGTGGCTAGAAAATAACCATACCGAGTTTGGTACAAATTGGTGGAACGGTTAGCGAGATACATATATGTGATCACAAGTGGGCGGTGCTACGCCCATTTTCCAAATTGTATCATAAACGTATTTTTTGGTAAAGAATTGTTGCAACCATCAATTTTGAATAAATTAGCTTTAATATTTACTGATTTATCGAAGATTTTGTATTTCTCCAAATAACCGTTTTATGGGATATGGGCGTGGTTATTGTCCGATTTTAAAAATTTTCGGTCATTTAGTATGCTATGCCAAGGGCAATAACTGTGCCAAATTTACCATAAGTGGGCGTGGCCACGTCCATTTTGCAAAAATTTATAATATTCTAATTTTTCGTCTGAAAATTATTGTAAATATCAATTTTGAGTGAATACTTTTCTGTGGCTACTAAAATATCGCGGTTTTCGTATTTCTGAAAATTACCGTTATATGGGAGATAGGCCTGGTTATTGCCACGTCATTTCTAGACCATCCGTCCTACGCTAGAAGGAAGTGCACGTACCAAGTTTCGTTAAGATATCTCAATTTTTACTCGAGTTATCGTGTGCGCAGATGGACCGACGGACAGACGGACAGACGGACGGACAGACAGACATGGCTTAATCGATTTCTCTTTTCATTCTGATCATTTATGTATACATTTGTCTATATCTATCTCGATTCGTTTTGCCTGTTACAAACAACCGTTATGTGAGCAAAGTTATAATACCCTTGTGCACAAGTGCGCTCGGGTATAAAAATGTTCCGACGAATTGATAACCTCCTCCTTTTTTTGAAGTGGGGTAGGGTGTACGCAGATATAATGGAATGAGCGTACATAACTAGACTTTGGCTACGCGGAAAAAAGCAAAAAATAGCGAAGCACAATGGCCGGGCTTCTCCTTCGATTTTCGGTGTGCGCCTTGATTTTGCCACACGAACACCTGGACCTATCGAGTGTTAGTGCAAATCATTATTCACTCGACCACAGTCGTACCTGCTGTTAATCTCGTGATTTCTGTAATTGGAGCCCAAATCTTTGCCACTTGGAACAAACTGACCAACCAGTTTTTCTATAATTGCCCGGAGAAAGCTTTTCGAGTGTGCACTCGTTGGCTAGTTTACCAGCTCTTTAAATCAGTTTGTATTGCATTTTTGTTCGATTAAAAAAATGGATAGATAAAAAGTGGATGTGCTTTGTGGGTGTTAATAATAATGCAGATAGATTGGCGTAACACAATATGTTAGTGTTTGGCCGAGCTTCTCCTCCGGTTTGTTTTCACGCTAATGGAAGGGAACTACAGCTTTATTTCGGCTCCGAACGGCGATTGTATTTCTATGAGAAGCTTTTTTCATATTAGTAATATACTCGGAGGTTTGCCGTAGCCTGTGGGGTGACCGCTATTAGAAAGACCTCTTTCTTTTTCTTTTTTTTTTTTGATGTTGGTCGGAATACAGGCCCTGTGGAATGGTAGAGTGCGCTTCTAGCCACTTCACGACAGCGGGCTCAGTAAACTTTCCAGATTTTTTTATGGAAGTCAGCTCTTAATACATCTGATCCAGAAATCTTCAGATGAGGAATCTCCTCGTTTCTCCTCGATATGTTATCCACAGTAACGCAGTCCCGCAATTAAGAGCAAGAATTTCAATAGTACACTGTAGGATCTGTTCAGTAGTTATGCTTGAAACACAATACCCGGCGAACGGCAACTTTCGCCCAGCTAATTCGCTTACTGAAACACAAATAGAACGGTATCGAGCGGTTCGAATGCTGTCAGCTGATAAGGTGACCATGTTTCATGAACGAAGCTTTTACAACGAAGAGGGAAAATACCAGCAAGAAGAAGTTCAAAATATAGAAATAGTCTTTAAATATAACTACTAGTAAACTTACGTTTTACTAGATTAATCTCTGATAGAAAAATATAAGGTATATTATTTTACTTTTAAACAAAAATTACGATAACTTTTAAAGTATGGTCATCATGGCCTTTTTCGAACAAACTTCGAAGTTTCCTTTGGTTGTGCGCGTTCTCATATAAATCAGTGTGTTTTAATTATTTCGGCGAACATTCGCGACGAAAAATTTGCCGTTCGCCGGTGTTGTGCTTCAGCTTTTAGTTGGCCGTTATGCAGATGTGTGATATACATATATATTACCGGCCAAACCCGACCTTACGACAAACTAATTTAACAGCCCTTTTCCAAGCAATGAAAACTTTGCTTAAATGACTGTTGTCATAACTAATGCACCCAAAATATGCCACAAAAATTAACATTTTAGCGCTTAGTAAATGCTGTCATTTCCTGCGATTACAGCCATGAGTTTAGTTTTGGCTATATTTCCATCATCCTTTATTACCTTTTATCTTGCCGTCAATTTCTGAGACAAAGTAAACACTTTTAATGCAGAATAAAAAAGTTTTATTTACCAGACAATTATTTTTCAAAATTCTCAAATCCTTCTGGCAGCCACTTCAAATGTTTTCCAATCACTTTGCCTTTGTTGTAGCCTGAAATGCTGAGCGCCGATTGGGATTTACCAGCGGTGGGCCACGACAGGGAGCTGTAGTTGGTAACAAGTGTTGCGATTAGTTGTATATGTATGTAAGTGGAAGAAAGAGAGGTTATAAAGAAGCGAATGTGATACCTCCACGCAGGTTCTGGTCGCCTGATTGACTGCTCTGTACTGAAGGCGGTGACGTGGTGCCATTTTGAGATTGAGCGAGCTAAGAGGAAGAAGAAGACAAATATAGAAATTTTATAAGGCGAACTTTATTCTAGGTCTATCAGCAAACAGCTGTAAGAACTTGAAGACAACTCACCACTAAACCGAAAGCAAGCACCGTTAGCACGATGAAAATTGCAAATAATTTCGTCATTGCGTAGATACGTTTTACGCGCAGAGTAGTTGAATATTATTGGAAGCGTTCAAATTCAGCAGCTACTTTTATAGCTGGAAAATTTGATATATGTATGTAATTGAGTAAACAAATTGTCAAATTTTGCGTTTATTATCAAAAAAGGTGAATTTGCAATTATTATAATTTGTCGTAATTTTTGTAATTATTATTAGTATTTACTGTATAACTGCGTCTGTTGGTCGTTATAATTACAGGCATACTAAATTTGTGGCAATGCGTAATTGGCGTTTTGCGGGCTATGCTTTTAAGTTGTAATGCCTGTATTAGGGTGGTTCAGTAAAGGTAATTATTTAAAAACAAAAATCCGTTCTGGATTTTTTATTGAATTTTTTTTTATAGTTTTAGGAAAGAAGGAAAACAACTTCAAGTATTCATTCTCAGAGATCAATACGAGTAGCCATTTAAAACGATAAATAGCTGAATCCAAAGTGGAGTTATATGTATAATGACTTTTGGTATTTCGAGCTAGAGAGACGGATAATTTTAAATTTTTGATTTTTAAGGCAAAAATAAAAGAAATATTTCCCAATTTTTTTTTGTTAAGAAAATAAGCAGAATGTTTTGCTTTTAATTAATTAAGGTAAGCATAAAAAGCAAAAGCAGAATTTAAGTGTAAGAGCTGAAAAGTTGCGAATATAAGTATATAGGTAGACAAAGTTTCTAAATGTTCGGAAAAGAGCTAAAAATATTAAAAAGGTTGTTAAAAGTACCAAAAACGATAGAGGAAAGGTCTTAAAAAATTTTAAGAAAATGTCTAAAAAAAAAATTAGAAAATGTTTAAAAGAATAATTGAAAATCCCGTGAAAATCTCGAAGCCTTAGCAAAATTCCAAAAAAAAATGAGCCATTTAATATTTTTATCTACTGTAGGGAAAACAAATTTTAGCTGTCCAAAAACGTTTTACAAAACCTTCATTAAAAAATTATGACAAAACCATTAAAACTCTAAAAATTTCAAAGTCTATAGAAAAGTAGGTTCTACATTATAAGAGGATTCTAATAGCCAATTTCACGAACGCAGTTTAAGTAAAAAATTATTTTAATTTTTTGAATGTTATAAGCAAATTGACAGAAAATAAGAAAATAATTTTCATTTAAATGGTGTACGACTTTTTCTTGCTATGTATTTTTGGCTTCAAAGTCTTAAAAAACTTGTACGAGTATTTATAGTCTCAGGTTTATTCTTTGCCACTTCAAAAAATATATTCATAGCGTACCATAGTTGTTTTAAGGTTTGGAGAAAAAATGCCATTTTTGAATTCGTGGACGCTGTTTATATTTTCTTTTCTTTTTATATTAATTTCATTGCATATTTTCAAAGATATAAAAACTAACTGAGAAAAATAATTAAAAATTTAAAAATATAAAAATTAAATGTTAAAATTAAATTTTTAAAAATTTACCTGTTAGCTGTTTAAGTACAGCATTCTTAAGTAATAAATTTATTTTCTTTGAATTCGAATTAAATCCGAAAAAATATTTAACCAAAATTTCCACACACCCTAATGCTTTCGCTCATCAAAAGCTACGTATTAGACATAAAAACACATGTGCTACCTACTTTGTTGTTCTATTTAAGCTACCGATAAGATCTCCAAACAAATGCTAATATTGAATTATTTATCGCATTTAAAATGATTCGAAAAATCAGTTGGACATATATTTATTAAATTAAAATTATTAAGTGTGTGATAAAAACTTAACAACCTAGTTTAAAAATTTAAACAGCGTTTTAAGTTTCACTAAATTTTGCATATCATCATTATCATCAGACCCAACAGGAAAGACTCACAGCGTGATATGTGTATGAATTCGATTCCAAGCAGAACATTACCCATTAAACATAAAACGCCACATTTCAGATAGTTTTCCTTTATGTGCATCCAAATTATTTGCGAGAGAAGGAACGAAAATATATACATACATATGTGTGATGTTTGTCATCCTCAAAGTGTCGACACCCTATGAAAGCAGAGTCTAAACACATATTCTACAAACAAGCATTTCGCTCCCACTATGCTCTCTTCAGCAATGCCAAATCCACGCAAAAATACCCGACTAAAGATCATTTTCTCTGTGCACTCTCAAACGTCAAACGGATTTTTGGGAATCGTGCTATCACAACAACTCCAGCCTGATCTCTTTACACTGAAATAAGAACAAAAAGCTGAAATGCTCTATTGAGGAATTTCTGCATTGCTTGGAGGAAGTTATGTATGCTATCGGAGCATTTGGTTTTCCATCGAATCAAAGGTGATAGTCCATTAAGAAGTGGCAAAACTTAGTTGCCACGTTCACTTAGCGTGGTGCTAGTGCTGCTGGAACCCAAACTGAGAACATAAATGATTATGGTCTAGGGTTTTACGCCAAGCTCGGCTGTTGGCTAAAAACGGGGCCTAACTAGACAATTTGACGCGTTATTTAGGATGTAATAGGTGGTGCAGTGTTATATGTACGAGTAGAATAAAGGACTTATCGAGACACTGAACTTATATCAAGCGAGGAAAAAATAGGGATACTCCACATCCTCACCCTGCGAGGTACACACCCAATTAATTTGCTGAAACAAGCTATAAGAAGAGTAAAAAAGTATCTCAGAATCATGAAAGCTAAAATATGAATCTAATGCCCTATAGCCCACATATTCCCAGTTGATGAGTTGCATACTTACCGTTCTCTTCTTGACGCAATAGAGCTTTTCACAACGAGAGGGAAATATGATCAGACTTTGATATTTCTGACCACATTTTGCACCGGTCACCGAATATATGCTTATCTGAAAATCGTTTCATGCTACGATACACAAATTTTCGCGCGATTCGGCATAATAACCGTAAGCTCTCGTGTTTTTGTTCAATATTAGCTTATCCGAACCAATCCTATCCCAACTGATGCTATCCGAGCCTGCCTTATCTTACGGTACCCCACCCAAGTACACCATGCCATATCTTATCACATCCTATTCCTCTTCCATAACACAACCCGTTTATCAACTTTCTATTTCTTTGGCGGCCAAAGCTAATCACTGTCTTAGGCTATGGGGCAACACTCGGCCACTCAACCCCGCACTTTATTACTTTTATTACAGCTATCTTTGATATTTTCGCGCTGTCATTAGCTGAACACCGGCTGATGTTTGTACATAAATATATATATATGTATGTATGTATATAAAGTATGGTGGAAGGATACTTTTAAGCTAGTTTGAATGTTTGTTTTATCCCGCCCATCCTGCCCATCCCCTCACCGTTGCTAGATTCATTCAAAAACTAATAAAACTTTATCTTTTTAATGCAAAATATCCAATACCCCTCACAGCAGAGTAATCTATTCCGCGCGTATCAAAAATTGTCTGCCCGCGTCTTATACTTTTCGCTTTCGTTAATATCATCCATGATTGTGCACCATGTTGCTATGTTGCCCCACGCATTCACTTAGCTGCCGCCATTTTCTGCTGCGTGTCCGTGAAAAATTTATTTTCTTTTTTGCATGCACTAGCTTGCTTTTTCGCTATCCTCTATAAAACGCTGCAGCAGTGTTGCGTTGATCTCCCAGCCGCGCCGCCATCTTTCTTCCACTGCTCCGAGGCGGTGTGCTAACATTTGCAACTTCCCAAAGGTATTGAGCATAATTTCCGTCTGGTCTTAAGTTTATGACTGCAGTGGATTTGAATTTTTGTTTAAATTATGTCACTGTATACAGAGGAATTTATGTACATATCTACATACATATATAGGTATGTAGGTGCAAGGACTGAATTTTGGAAAGGTGAAAGTGGATTGCAGACAAAAAATCGAATCATTAAATAGTTATAAAAATAAATTAAATTGGGCTTTGATGAATGCATTAATTAAATGTGCAAGCGGAAATATTTCTAATATAATAGTTTATATGCATGAACACTTCAATGTAAAGATAGGACATATATATGTAATTTCTAGCTAAAATAAAAATTGGCCACAAATTTATGGTATTTCTTAAATTGCACATAAAACGTTGCCCTAAATTTTTTAACATGTTAAATCCGGAAATGCAATTTTTGGTCGTGTAAAAACAATACTTAAATTTTTTATTATATATGTATTTATATATATGTTCTTGGTCATTTAAAATCTGGAAATTTTTTGGTATTGCAAAAATTGAACATTCATTTTTGGTGATTTAAAAAATGTGCATACACTTACATAAATTTTTGGTACTTTGAAAATAAGAAACAATTTTTTGGCCACTTAGGCCTAAACTTTTGGTCATGTGAAACTGGACATAAATTTTTATTAGTTTAAAAATTTTAAATTTTCGATAATTTAAAAACTGGACACAATCGTTTTATGATATGAAAACTGACAATATATATGTAAATTTGTTTATGCAAAAATTGGACTTAAACTTTTGGTAATTTGTAAAGTTGACGTTTTTTAAATTCTTTACATTTCAATCATTTAAAATCTACACATCTTTGGTTCATTTAAGAATTTGGCATTATTATTTGAGGCCATGAGAGCAGAAGTGGCCTACCCGCAATTTTTTTTTTGTGTACTTGACGTCTTAAAATGGTTTAAAATGTAATACATCTTAAAGTAAAGGTCGATTATTACATGGGATAGGCCATAAATCTTTTGGTCAAATCTCTGGAAGTATACACTTAGCCGTTTACATATATTTGTGGTAATTTAAAAATTTACCATAAACATATAAGTCTACAAGGAAAGTTAAAAATTTGACAAAATTTGACAAAATTTGTTTTATTTGAAAAGCTTAAATTACATTTTTTTTATTTAAAAACTGGGAATACATTTTGGTTTATTAAAAAAAATTTGGTTAGTTTTTTTTTTTTTTATTTGGGACGTCTTCCCGTATTGGATGCATATCAGTAAAAATCGGACATAAAATTTTGGATATTTTAAAACCTGCCATAGCTGTTAGGTGATTTAAAAATTTAATTGAAAAACTAGACATATATTTACACATTGATTTAAACTTTGATGCCGGTTTTTAGTCATTTAATAACTGGACATAAATTTTTTGTTTTTTAAAAAATTTTTTGTTGAAGTCTAGAAAAAAGAAGTCTGATGAAGAGATTTGGTGATCTCCGAAATAGATGTTATAACTTCTACCGCTTAGACTTTGTTGCTTTTTCAATTTTTCCTAATAAACAATCGTGGTACAAAGCTCAATAAAAATATTAAAAATAAAATGTTAACAAGCCACAATAACATTGACAAAAATTTTCTTTGTTACTCTTCTATCACGAAATTGGGCTTTAAAGAGCAGAAATTTGTACTATAGTTAATATTGCATTTGGTGGGATTTGAACCCGCGGTCTCTGTGTTTTCGAAGTCAACACCTCAATCTCTACGTGTTGCAATAATAATAATAGATCGGCGCTTACGAAATATATTAATGTTGTGACACAAAGGCGGTCAATACAGTTTTATGTCGACTCTGACTAGGGTTGTTCGACTTCACTAGAAAGTCGACATTCGACTTTTCGATCGACTCTGTACAGCCGACTTTAAAAGTCGACCGATCCACGAAGAAAAGTCGACTTTGTTCGACTTTTTTAATAAAAAGAAAATTTATTAACTATACTCTGCATTTAACTCATATATTAGCTATATATATAAGAGTCTGAATATGCCAAAAATATCATGATTTACTAGTGGTCTTTAGAATAATCTGTAATTTAGTGAAATTCAATGCTAGGTAAAAAAAACACACTAAAGGATTTTTAAAAATTTTGAAAATTTTTCCAGTTATACAGCATGAAAATGTTGGTTGTGAGGGGTTTCAAAAATTATATTTTTAAAAAATATTTAAAAAATTTTTAAATTTTCAAAAAAAAAAAAAAATTCTAAAAATTTTTGAATCGATATTTGGTAATTACGGACAACTTTTTGAAAAATGTGGCCTTCCGATGGAGCAGAATTGGCGGGTATTGGTAGAAATATAGTGCCACTTTATAAGCATGGATAAATATGGGAGTAGCCCAGACAGCTAGTGGATTGGGACTATCCACACGACTAATGTCGCATATTAACTGGAATCCTACCAGCAACGTTTTTAGCGGTGTTTAAAATGTTGTACCTTACGGATTGGTCAAATTCGAACCAAAGACTGTCTGTAGAAACTTACATAAACTCATGCAGAAAATCTTTCTTGCATGAAATTTTTAAAATAAATACCTATGTTTATCTTACCTCATTATTAACTGAAGACTGTGGAGACAAACGATTAACAAATTTGAGGAATTTTTTTTTCGTATAGTAATTTTATGCGCTGCTCTTAAATGATTTCACAATGTTGTTGTACTGTTATTAAAATTTATTTCTCTACCACACTTTTCCAATTTCACTTCAGTTTTATTGGCAAATTTTTTTAAATACGACCAAACAACACTCCGCGCCCTTGTTAGAAGATCAGTTTTTAAATGCAAATAAATCAAAAAAAGTCGAGAGTCGAAAGTGAAAAGTCGACTTCAGTCGACCTCGATAAACTAAAAGTCGATTACTAAAATTCGACTTTCAGGAGTAAAAAGTCGATTTTGGTCGAAAGTCGAAGTCGACTTTGCCATCCCTACTCTGAACGGCGATTGTATTTTTATGGCAAACTGTTTTTTATTTTCAAGCGGCTTATTTTGGTACCGATAATTTTAATATCGAGTCTTTTTATTCCGATATTAATGGGTACCCGATATTTTTAAAGCGATACTTTGAATGAGTACCATATCGATACATTCCGTTCGATATCGTGTCCCTAGCCACGACAAATTTTGTTCGCCAACAATCTCAAATGGAAAACGTGTGCGTCAAAAAATATGCAACATTTCAAAAGAAATGAATATATACTACCAGTCCTAAATGCTTAATTTTATTATTAGACTGTGGATTTTTGCAGAAAACAAAGGCTAAAAATATGTATAACATAACTTTAAACAAATGTACGAAATACATATATAAAAGTTTATACATTTTGCTTATAGTTAAGTGGTATGTATTTTTAGGCTTCGTTTTCTGCCTAAACATTCATTATGCCTTCGCAGGCTTTCATGTTGCATACTTTTTGGCTAGCTGTTATTTATTTAGTGACTTTTGGGGCACGGAATGTAGGAAAGTCAAATTCTCTAATATTTATTTATTTATTTCACACCTCACTGCCCCATAATAGCGGCGTAGTACAAAAGTAAATTATAAATATATTAAATATTTTCAAATTATAATAATCGCAAAAGGTCAGCAAAATATTTGTGGCCACCAAAAGCAATGTGGCGCTTGTGTGAACATAAAAATAACTACAAATTGCTGCAATTATTGCGAGAGATAGTAAAATGTTGGTAAATACTAGTAGAAATATTGTATTTTATAATATACATTAAAATTACAACCACAGTGACCAAACGAAAACTAAAATATAGAAAGAAATAGAGGCAATGAAACCCTGCAGGAAGCAGGGCAAGTTTGTAGCTAAATGTTTATTAACTAGAAGCCGACTAGTGGTAACTTTTTATTAACACATTCCTTTGGCCGTAACTAACTAATTTTGAGAACTGGTTTCCTCTGCATTAGATGTCAACTAATTTGTAGCTAACTACTTTGGGACATGAACTATCAATAAAAAAACAGATTTTTAAATTTTTTTATATTTTTGTTTATTTACTTAATTTATTTAACATTACATTTTTGCTTATTTGTTTACATGTTCTTTTTTAGGTGGTGTCATATTTGAATTTGATCAGACTTAACAGCAAAATGATAATAGAAAATTCCGTCATTTATTTTCTTTCTTTTTTCCTGCATACGAAAAAGAATCTGCGAAGTGCAGAAAATAGTGTATTGAAGGTAATTTTTGTATGAGAATATTTAAATGGAAACTTGTAAAGAAAACAAACTCCCTATAACGTCTGCATGACCCCTGCATGACTTTACAACTAATTTAAAGTTAGTTTTTTTTCATAGCTAATTAAAAGCTGGTTATTTATCGAAATTCCGCAAAAAAACTAACTATAAGTTGGCTATTTCAATGAATCGATCATTTTTTTCTGCAGGGAAATTAAGGCGATGTAACCAAAAATTTGCTGATGTCGTAGTGTATTTTTATTGTTGTTATATATTCAGCTATGAAATTTCATTGTGCATTATATAAACACATAGTATGTATGTGTGGTCAGCTACCTATACCAAATGATTGCTAACAATTAATTAACAAATAAAATGTCATTTAATTTTGTAACAAATAATCATAAAAATCGCGCCTAAGGGAGCCATAGAGCTGCTGCATGGTTTAATATTTACGTAAACATAAATACATACGTATACATTTATCTGTGCCAATATTAGGCAGGACTGCGGATTTTTGCAAAAATTAAAGTTTTGTTGCGGATTCTGGTAGAATACCTTTCTAGTGAAATGGTTTGTTCGGCAAGATTTCTGTTTATGGCGAGAAGCTCCTAAAAATGGGTTTCGCAGTTTTAAGACTAAAGTTAACAAAACGCAGATTTTATCGTGTTTTTGGACGGAATATGCCTTTTTTAACAATATTTGGATCTAGAAATGCCCGTGGTAATTTAAGAACCAAGGTAAAGAATTGAGATTTTGTTATGCAATTCGACAGAATATCTATTCATTAACAACGTTTGTTCCACATTTGTTTTGTTAGGGAAGAAGAAATTTTTACCAGCTACAATATATCGTCACCCGAGTGGTAGATGGACCTATTTCGGAAGCCAGTTCGAAAGCGCGCTATCTCAGAAAACATTTCAAGAAAGCCATACTTCAGAATTTGATTGAAGAATTCGCTAAATATTTCAGAATTTTATTGAAAAGCACCCTATTTCAGAATTTGTTCGAAATTATCCTATCTGAAATGAAAATACATTGAAAATGTCTTAAGATAAGGCGTTTTTGAATCAGCAACTTAGATGTGCCGTTCTTCAATCAAATTCTGAGATAGGCCATTTTTCAATCAAATTCTGAATTAGGGCGTCCTTGAAAAGTTTTTTTTGGGATAGGGCGTTTTCGAACTGGCTGCCGAGATATGTAGGTCGATTTTCCACTCAGGTATCGATATGAAGTAGTGGGGTACCCCACTTCAAATTGTAGCTTTCGCCCTTTGCTCCACATTCGCATTTTAGTAAATTTTCGAAAAGTTATTAACATTGTCTTAGCTTAAGTAACGTTGAAGATGCGAATGTTAGAGTAAAGCACTATTTTCAAAAATGCACTATAGGAGATTTTTGTCCATCTTTTAGATAATGAAGTATTTCTCTCCAGTGTTTAAATGAAATTTCATGTTTGGATTTTAGATAAAAAAAAATTTATGTGCGCTTTCTAAGTAATAAGAATAATCTTCTTTCAATTTTAAAATTATCTAAAATGCATATCAACATAGTTTTCAAGTTACCAAAGTATATGTATGTGCACTTTTAAAAAGACCTCTATATATATATATAATTTTTAACTGACCAAAATTTATGTCCACTTCTTAATCACGAGAAAATTATGTCCCCCTTTTGAATAAAAAAATGCATATCCAGTGTTTAAAAAAAATTACGTTTGGGGTTCAGATAGCAAAAAATATATATGCACTTACAAAATAGCAACAAAATTGTATCCAGTTTTAAAATGATTTAAAGTTTCACCCAAGTCATATTTAATTATATTGAGCTTAAATTATTATTATTGAGCTTGAAGCCATATTTTAATTAAAAGATAGCATACAAATGGTAGAACTTAAAGCTTTTATTCCGGAGACCAACACATCTCCTCATTAGACCTAAATAGAATTTGTTGTTATGCCAATAAATAGCAAACAAAAAATTTCTAATTTCCTAATTTCCATTAAAATATTTATGAAAGGTATATGCGCAATAGTAAAACGTCCAGGAATTTATATTTAGTTTTTAAATGTTCAAAAGTTTGTGTCTACTCGTGGCGGTTTCCTTAAAAGTGATGCGATACATCAATCTCATGAACCGACAAAAATTATCATTAATAAAATTTACAAAACCTAATAAGTGAAATGAAAGGATACTTTTTAAGGCATTGTTGGGCTCGCTGAATACAAATGTGGTGTCGGATTTTAAAAACTCTAAATAGCAGATCCAAGATGGAGGATGACTTTTTGTTTATTTCAAGAAATTTACTCCAAAATTTAAACTCTGGGGTTTAAATCTGATATCAAATTTTGAAATTTAAAAATGGCTCTCCAAGATGGAGGACAATTTTTTTAATTCAACATTTTTGCTCGAAACTTGAAGCTCGCGGCTTTTCGGGATTGCTGGACTCGATTCTGGTGTCATATTTTTAAAATTCTAAATCATGGATCTATGTACATATATTTGATGTACCATTTATCACGGAAAATTTATAAACGAACGTACATACTATATGGCGTATGAGTAACATTCTCGTCTCATCTGAGTAACTCATACGCCATGTATGTACGAACTTTCGATTTTAAATTTTCAGTTATAAATAGATATGGATAGCCCATTAAGGTGTTCTTACACCTGCATGTGAACATGTCACTTTTTACATATGGAAATGCCAACATATCGTATAAAGGCAAATTCTGTACAAAGCAGATGAACGTACATACGAAATGGAAATGTTTCTATTTTCATCTGACACACAGATAGAATCAACTGAGTTTAGTTTATTTCGTTTTCAAATAACGTATTTTTAAATAGTTAAATAAAGCCTGTGAATTTGACAGACATACGCAATTACATATGTATTGAAAAAGTCCACGATACAAATACATATCGTGTAAGAGCACCTTTAGGAATTTTTTTAAATCTGACACCAGATTTGAGTTCAAATAAAATTTACAAAAAACAATAAAATATACAGCCAACTACTGAATTAAAACAAAAATAATCCGCCATCTTGGACCAGCCGTTTTGAATTTTTAAAATCCGACACCAGATTTGTATTGAGCGACCCCAACAATGCTTTAAAAATTATCCTTTCATTACACTTATTTGGTTTGGTAAATTTTAGTAATGAAATTATAAGTCGGTTCGTGAGTTTAATGAATTGCATCACTTCTACTGAAGCCGCCATATTGAATTTTCAAAATCGCCATATTGCTTTTAAAAGAGCAAAAAGGTACAAATATTTTCGGCCCTTGAAGGTTTTTTGTATCGCGCCAGTTTTTGGAATAGCTCCTTCCGGTTGACATGGAACGTCCCATATATGTTTTTAAAAACAAGAGTTTAAATTTAAATATCATGTTTTTGGATGACTTGAAGTTTATGTGTACATTTTTGTGACTAGAAAATTATGCTTTTTAATTAACAAAAATTTATATGCAGTGTTGTAATGAAAATGTAGGTTAAACTTTTAAATAAATAAATAAATTTAAAAAATCGATATCCAGGTTTTTATGTTAAGTTTCCAAATGTTTAAATATGCATGTCCACTTTTAAGTATTCAAAAATTTGTTTACGGCTTTTAAAGGATCAACATTTACGCAACGTTTTTATGTTAACAAAAATTCACGCACTTGTTAAGATTCATAGCTAAATAAAAATTTCGTTTCATATTCTACAATTTAGGTTTTTTCTACAGGTCTACAATCTTTGGATTTGTTTTTTTCTATTTGCAACGTGGGGGGTGGTCATCTGTACTTCGTTTCGAAGGATAGTCCTTTTTCTCATGGTGTTGTTCTTTCCTTTATGTATTTTTCCAAAATTATTATTTTTTCTTTATTGCAAAACATGTCGTTTGACAGTGCTTTTTTGATTCGATGACAGACATTAATTAATTTCATATATTAGGGCCTAGTAGATACAAATTGTGAATAAACAGTTGAGAATGCAAACAAGTTGAAAAGCACATCCTTACCACTTACCTTGTAGAAAATGAAAACTGTACAAAGCTTATCTACTTAACTACTTTTCTGTCTAATTAATCCATTTATTTTCCCGCACACAATGGGGAAGGGTTCCAAGGCCGTTGGGCAATCGGTTAAGATATGCTTCAAATTACGTTGCCGTGCCAGAGAAAGTGCTCGATGTTTGATTCCATCTTCTTCTGCAACTGCGGTAGAAATTAGTAAAGGGGAAGCCTTTATGCCTTCGTGTATTTCTATTGGACAGTATCCTTTGATTAAAACAACCTTTGAGCTAACGGAGAGACGATGAAAGAGAATATTCCTTTGCCATAGAACAATTCGTCTTTGAGTTGACGTTCGATGAGCTATTTTTGCACTGTATTTTATTTATTTATTTATTTTATACTTACTAAATCGAAACCTTCAGTGCAGACGGTTATGAAGTATTCTATTACAGGAGAGACGCCTTCTTTGTATATCTTATTTAGCTCAGAACCAATGCTGAAAATTGAAATGGGACTAAAGTCTAGCTTTTTCACTTCATCAATCGCTGCTAACTAGAATTCCTCTCGAAAAGTTGTTATCAAAGTAGACAGCGTTTGTTTGCCTAGTGTTTTTTACTGGAGTTTGTCGCAAGAAGGACCGAGTGAGATTTAGGAACTTGAAGTGGTTGGAGGAAAAGATCATTTTTATAAGCAGCCTTTCTTTCCATTTTGCTTTTGGACGTGTTTTTGCCAGCATTCGTCACCATACTGTAACTCAGAAGCAAAGAGTGAGGAGCCGTACGCCAGCTGTGTAGATGATATGTGGCTACAAGCCCCAGCTTTTTCCTTTACCCTTTACCGTTTTTTTAATATTACGATTCCAGTAAAACTCGCAAAATATATACATATATATTCAAAATGAAAACTTGTATCGTATTTTTCTTTCTAAAAAATGGTCACCATAGGTATTATCTAAGTCTTGCAAAAAACTTGCACGGTGTACGAATTTCACGATTTGCAAAGTTTTGCAAGTCTCAGAGAATACCACTAATATATCAGTAAAAGAGTAATTCATGTAATAAATGTATATGCATATATAAGTATTTGTATATGCAGCCGCCTATCGTTTCGAAACTTCAGTCTGGCAATCAAAAGGCTCGCTCATAAAAGCGGAATTTACAGTGGATATTTATATTGTAATTTTATAAATATTTAATTGAATGATAAATAAATTCAATGGCCCACACAGGCATACATGAATACATGTCAATACTCTACATGAGCATTGCTGTGTATTTACTATGTAACCGCGGCCAGTGTGGCCAAAAGGTCAGCATTCTGCGGTAACGAAGCAATAATAAACAAATATGTGACGCATACTCACGTACTGTCCATACAATTGTGCTTTCATTTATATATATTTATGTATATGCGTATAGCTACATATGTATGTATTTTGTATATCTTAACCCTGTCAGTACAAAAAATCAGCCGCTGAAGCTAAAAATCTGAAAATGTTTTACCGAATAATTTTGGGTCGTTGATTTCAAAAAACATCAGCAAATTTTATAAAACTCTTAGTTTTACCGTTATTCAGCGTCAACTATATTGGACAGTGGTACTCTAGATTTGTAAGCATGGAAGTGATATCAATAATTTTTCTTGTTTTCTTTTGCGAAATATATTTAAAAACTGAGAATAACACTTAATATTTTTTTCGGATCTTAATTCCTCCAAAAAATAGTTATCTTGTTCCTATATATTACACTATTCAATAACGAATTTTGTGACACCTTTCACTTGTGTGAAAAACACGGTCAACTGCATCCCGAATATACGGTAAAACAAATGCGATTAATAATAAAAATATACTTTTCTCAAAACAACTATTATTTTAAAAACAAAAGCTCTTAATTAAGAAAAAAGAGCTTTAAGTACAAAATATTTTGTCCAATATATTGGACGATTGTACTGAAAGGGTTAATACATACACACATAGTATGTACATAGTACTTTTTGTACGTGGACCACCGCTGCGTATACGCAATGTGAATTACCATTTTAATTATTACATTTCGGGTTATCAACACATTCACACCAAGCATACATACCCTGTCGGGAAAATCTCTAGTTCTGAACTGGGGCGCTTCTAGTACATTTAGACCCAGTACTGGTTCGCGATAAATCTCTTTTGCATGCAAGCAACTGGCGAATTTAACATGGCGATGTCCTAGGAAGTGTCAATTGCCCCCCGCTGCATTCATTTTTCGATAGTTCCGAACTAGTCATAAATTCTATAGTTCTGAACCAGTTCTAAAATCGACAGACGAAAGAAAAAAGTATCACGATTTTTCAATCTTTTCGGTTCTTCGTGTGCGATTTTACATTATTTTCAAAGAAACGTTTTTTTCAATTTGAAATTAAATTTGTTTGAATGATTGTAAGAAATGTACGTTTACATACCTTGCTGTAGCTGACTTTGCAGAGGTGCTCGCTGTTATTGGTTAGATTCCAGATGGCCCCAAGATGTTAATATGTTAACACAAAGCTTTGTTTTGTATTACCAAACTATGAAATAGCATCTGCGAAGCACAGAATATAAGCGTATTTGAACGAAAAAGCCGCCGAACACATATCTATGTTAAGTAAACAAGCCCCCCCGCTGCATCCCTTATTCGATAGTTCCGAAATAGTTCTAAATTCGACAAATAGGATCTAGTGCGTTCTGCATCCCTTTTTCTATAGTTCCGAACCATTTCTAAATTCGTCACTTTGGATATAGATTTGTAGTGAAAAAAACTGAAAAAATTAGTTTCTTAAAAGTACCTCTTTTCGCCGATTTTGGACTGGTGGGGTTCTAGTTCCTATCGGACTAGTTCCTTTTTGGGTATAACGACCTAGAACGGAACTAGAAATTTGATTCACTAGTCCGCGGTTTCCCTGCAGGGTATATGTATGATTACATAGTTGATTGCATTTTGTTTTTATTATTGCTGCTACAACTGCTGTTGTTGTTGTTGTAACGCTTTGCGGTTTAACTTTCATGCCGAACGTTTGTTGTAATTTTATTATTGTTAACGCGCTTGTTTTACACAATGGTGGATATGAATGTACACATATGTATGGCTATATGTCTGCTTATATGCGTCCATATGTAAATGCTTACATGCATTTACTGTATTCCCTATTCTTCACAGCTATTTACTTATTTATTTATATCATTTATTTTTAAAATGTGCCACATAAAAGTTGATGGTTCATTTAATTCCTTTCAGTGTAGGTCGTTGGTTTATGTTTCATTTGGATACGATCGTTAGTTAGTATGCATGCATATGTACAAATATGTATTAATATAAATGCATACTTATATGTATGTATAGTATATGAATATGCAAACAAATTTACTTACAATCCGATTGGTATTTGATTTGATTGTTTAGCTTTTGACCGTTTTGTCCCGCTTTTTGTTGTATTTGTTGCCTAATATTAACTCGTTGAATTACCGGTAGATAAGTTGTGCTGATTATCAACTTATTTTCGCTCTACATATATTGGGAAAGTGTTGGAAAATGGTAATAAGGGGCGTATGAGTAACATTTTACCCTAAGACCAGAGCTCGAAAATTTTGAATTATTAACCGAAATCGTATTGTCCAGCGACGTAAAGTTTTCTCTCAGAGACATACAACTGTGAGCGCATTTTTTTGGTTGGGAACTGAGATTTATACATATTTAATTTCAAGAAATAAATTTCCTTCACTAATACTTGGCAACTTATTTGTAACGGTTGCTTGTTTTCGGTTATTAAGAGAGGGAAGTAGTATTTCTCGCGCATATATGTACATAATACATACATATCAAGGGCTTATATTCAACATGACCTATCTGCAGTTTTTACAAAAACTACTTTTGGTGTTAGAACTTATTTGAGACTTCACTGTCATCACTAATTGCAATTTTAACTGAAAATTCGATTGCTGTTTACTCTGGGTAGCGGCTTATATTTGTCCGGTTTCAGGGTACCGGGGTAAGTGGTTATCTTTATTATGATATCAGGGTACAGTGTAATATGTATCCGGGTACCTGTGTAATGGTTTGTCTTTTTCATAGCACCCAGGTAGAGTTTAATATTAGTACGGGTATCCGGTTAGAGGGAAATTTTTAGCAGGGTGCCTAGGCGAGTTATCTTTATCCGTTTAGAGGGCATCTTTGTCCGTTTAGGGGTATCTTTATCCGCTTAGGGGTTATCCGGGTAAGGGTTTACCTTTATCCGGGTATCCCGGTAGATGATACTTTTTAACCGGGTACCTGTGTAGGTAAGGTACCATATGAGTATGCAGAAATGTGAAGGAAATTGAAATGTAGGCCTATTTGGATTACAACGATTTCACAATTAAAGAAGTCGGTTCCAGCATTTTTTCAGCAATATGTGTGTAACGTGCGAGCATTCGAATTGGTTATAGTTATCTTCGAGCTCTTCCTAAGATAAATACATATGTACATTTTCATAAACAAACTCATGTAACCACAACTAATTTTGGCGCAGGTCGGCATCCTTCAGCTGATCATTTTGCCGATTCTAAGAGGCTTAAGTGAGGACTTAGGTATTATTCTAAAATAGCTATCAGACCGAGTTGAACTAAGAGCAAAGGTTGGTATTTTTTCCAACGCAAGTGGAGCTTAGAAAACTATACAGGTACCCAAAATGCCATTGCAACTGGCACAAAACTAAGCCAAAGTATTCAAATACCCGCGCCGGTGGCTAAATGGTCAGCGAGTCATTATTTTCACTCTAGATGAATTATCTACCTCAAAAGCTGCCGATAGCATCAACTTTAGTATAACGACTGTTAGGGTAAAGGGAAACGCAGTCATAACAGACAGATCCAAAAAGAAGAAAACAGAAATCCAGGCAGAGCAGTTTACATATTGGGTAAAATTTCCGCTCAGTACTGCCCCAAGCGGCTCAATCGACCTGAAAGTGCAGAGTACTGCAACGGATGAGCAAGAAATACGAGGCAAGTGCTCCTAGATATAAAAGCAAGCGGTCAATTCCCGAAATCCTACCGACCAAGTCCAAAAAAGAGGGGAACCACAAAACCACTCTGCAAGTGAAAGTGCCGCCTTCACAGCGACGTAGAAGCCTAAACAAGTATCTTGAAAAGAACCAACAACGATGCAGCGGCAATTAAATGTTGTAGCCAAAGACCATCTGCAGATGGGCATTCCAGACGCCGGCAGCTAGTCGCTGGTGTCATCAGCATTGGTTGGAAATCGACTGCAAATTATCGAGCCTCGATAATCCGTAGCATTCCCATACCGAATCGGATTTCTCCAGGCCTCTTGGACTACGTCGCTGGGTTGTCACTAAGAGAAGCGGTGCCTTTATCGGCTTTAGACCAAGACTGATTCCAACCAAAAAAGTGGCCAAGTCCTGGTAACTGTCAACATGGCACATACCAAGGAAGCCCAGCCCACGTGCTGAAATACTTCATCACGCAAAACCAAAAGGAGCGCATAGTGCTGGGCTTGAGAGGAGAAGAGAGGCAAGAAAAAAGACTTGGTTGCGAAGGGCTTCAGATAGAGCCATGCTAGTGTGGGACTCGAAATTAGTATATGAAAATAAGACCGTAATAAAATAGTTTCAAAGCAGGGGCTGAATACTGCATAGTAGAACTCAGACTTCCATATAGTTAAGTATTAAGATCAAGTTACTTCACTTTACCAAGAAAAGGGTTATCTACTTCTTTATGACTTTTACACAAAAAACGCTAGTATTTCTATGTCCAGCTACCCATGTAGGCTCATCATCATTTTTGATAACAAGAAAATCAGTATACACGTTTAAGACTAGATGCAAGAATGCACTTAATGTGAACTAAATTTGAAAGAGTTCAAAATTAACACTAAGTACTTATTTGAAAATCGCAAAAGTATGTTTGAGTATCGAGTTACAAATTCATCTGTAAGCACTTAGAGCCGGCTTCAAGTGGCGTATAGAGTCAACTTTGATACCCGATAAGAAACAAGTTATGCAGTCTGCTCTGAAAAGAGTTCATTCGGAGGGCATAAGGAATAGATCCATTTCATTATAATAATACTCTCTCGCAAGCACGCGATAGGCTCGCCAAATTCCAAGATTTTCATTGAACTGCCTTCGAGCTGAGCGCATAAAGTTTTTCAAGTACTACACAAAATTCCTCAACAAACAAAAGCACTAATACATATTACAGTCTGTTGCTACTTAGACGCCTGCTTTCGAAAATATCTTTTATTCTATTTGCCACCACCACTCCCTCACTTCAGCTTCGCCGTTGTAATTCAAGACAATCTGCTGCTTGTAGCATATTTTATGCGTCAATTTTGCGGCGCCCAATTCAAGTAGCTGCTAGCTTTTTGAATCGCCTTTGCCATCTCGCCTCCACTTTTGCCCTCATTCCAAGCGCATTTTTAACCCGCCACTTGTCCTTTGTGTTTGCTTTCATTGACGCTTTTGTTAACTTTTTTATGCGCTCACTTTCAATTGTTGCCTTTTGTTTTGTTGTTGTTGTTGACGTTTTGTGAAAATTGACACCACAAAAATGAGTTAATAAGGCGATAAAAAGTTTGACAAGTGCCAATGAATTCAAACACGCGCACATGTACATACTTACATATACTGAGGCGTGCACACATACATATTGACATATGTACTAAGTAATCGTAGTTAGGACAAATGGTGCGCGACAATGGCGGCGTCATAATTTTTAACTGGTTGTGATCGTAAGTAGCTGAAGTTTAGCTGTGCTGCTTTATATGAGGTTAGAGTGTTTTACGCATCTGGCAAGCCATTGTAGAATTAAATGTCCTGCCACTTTTTTTGATACTTTTAGTGGTTCTGTGAAAAAAGTTTGTCGCACTTAAATGCAAAATTTTTAAAACTTAGTCTTCATTTGCGTATTTCCAGTACTACTCAATTATATACCCCCATTTTACAAAAGCTAATCATTTATGTAGACCCAGTTAAGTATTTTCGGCCCCATTGGAATGTTTGGAGTGGAGTTAGGTTACTAACTAAATCCAAAGCTTTCATGCATACGACCCAGCTCACCTCGCTTAGGCTAAATGCGGTAGCCGCTAAGGTCAAACCCCTTGTAGAGAATTCTTACTCTGAAGAATCAGTTCCGACAAATCGCCTTGAGTAAAGGTCGAAACCACTAAGAGGGTGCTTTTGACATGTCTCGAACAGTACAGCAAAACAGACCAAAGCTAAGTTCACTCGAAATGAGAAATGTCTCAAGAGTTGTATTGATGTAAAAACCTCCTCTCTCAATTAAGTTCCCATGGTAGAGCAACTCTAGGAGACATTGACTCTAGCTAGAATCCAAATAGAGAAATCTCAAATTTTCTCTGCCATTTACCCTACAAGCCATGATAAAAACATAACAAGGTAAACCCATTAAAATCAAAACTCAAACTCACACACACATTCTCATTTTCAATCTCAAACAACAATTGTGAACAATTTAATTTTTTTATTTTCAATTTTATATGATTTTAAAATGTTGGCAAACGTCAGAAAAAAGTCATGGCCGACGAAATGAGAGAATGAATTTACCTTGTAATGTTTTTATCAAGCTACAAACTGTATACACGGTAGAAAATTGTTACCTCTTCCCTAGAGTTAGTTTTATAACTCGAATTGTTGTCAACGCTTGTTGTATGTATGTACACATATCAGAGCCAAGATTTAGAAAATAAAGAAAAAGCCAACCTAAAAATGAAATATATATATATTTTTATGTTTGTAAATTTTTCATAGTGGTTGAACAACTACTCACTTCGGTACCATGTCCACTTCTGTACTCAAATCAAACAATCTATTTCCAGCTAAAACTATGTTTGAACCTAATGTTTATGCCCCTTTGCAAAGGAGGAATCTGTTGGAAAAGCCGTTGAAACGCCTATGAAAATAAGAGACAAGTTATTTGCGCGACTATTTTTTTGTGGTTTCTTTTGTTAGAAAGTTCAACCTGTGGACAACCTATAATCCACTGCGACCCAGATTCGATTCCTGTTTTGTTCAGCAAACAAAAGTCTTCATTCTAATAACAGCTGTCCTTCGGAGGTTAATGGGAAACGTGCCGGTCAAAGGCAGATAAAAACAAGTAAGAAAGGCTAAGTTCGGGCGGAGCCGAACATTAAATACCCGGCGCAAGTATTAAATATATGTTTTTTCACCCTTCCGAAACCTTCCGCTAGATGGTAAGCCGAGTTGTAACAATTTTGAGTAAATTAGCGTCCTTCAATTTCGAAATATTGAAGTTTCAAGCAATTCTTAAATTTACCGTTATATGAGAATCGGCCGTTATATTAGTCCGATTTCAATAATTTTCAACGTTTTGCTTACACGTGGCAAGTACAATAACCATACCGAGTTTGGTACAAATTGGTAGAACGGTTACCGGTATACTTATATGTGATCATAAGTGGGCGGTGCCACTCCCATTTTCCAAAATTTTACCATAAACGCATTTCTTGGTAAAGAATTGTTGCAACCATCAATTTTGAGAAAATGAGCTTCAATATTTAATGATTTATCGAAGATTTTGTATTTCTCTAAATTACCGTTATATGGGATGTGGGCGTGGTTATTGTCCGATTTTAAAAAGTTTCGGCGGTTTTTTATGCTGTACCAAGGCCAACAACTGTGCCAAGTTTGGAAGAAATTGGTGTAGCGGTTACCAAGATATACACATGTAACCATAAGTGGGCGTGGCTACGCCCATTTTCCAAAAATTTATAATATTCTTATTTTTCGTCTAAAACTTATTATAAATATCAATTTTGAGTGAATAATCTCCAGTAGTTACTAAAATATTGCAGTTTTCGTATTTCTGAAAATTACCGTTATATGGGAAATAGGCGTGGTTATTGAGCGATTTTAAAAATTTTCGGCCATTTGGCATGTTATGCGAAGGCCAACAACTGTGCCAAGTTTGGAAGAAATTGGGGCAGCGGTTACCAAGATATACACATGTAACCATAAGTGGGCGTGGCTACGCCCATTTTCCAAAAATTTATAATATTCTTATTTTTCGTCTAAAAATTATTGTAAATATCAATTTTGAGTGAATTATCTTCAGTAGTTACTAAAATATCGCAGTTTTCGTATTTCTGGAAATTACCGTTATATGGGAAGTGGGCGTGGTTAAAGTCCGATTTCGCCCATTTTCAATACCAACCTACCTTGGATTAAGGGAAACCTACATACCAAATTTCGTTGAGATATCTCAATTTTTGCTCGAGTTATCGTGTACACGGACAGACGGACAGACGGACAGACGGACAGACGGACAGACGGACAGACGGACGGACAGACAGACATGGCTTAATCGATTTCTTTTTTCATCCTGATCATTTATGTATACATTTGTCTATATCTATCTCGATTCGTTTTGGCTGTTACAAACAACCGTTATGTGAACAAAATTAATATACCCTTGTGCACAAGTGCGCTCGGGTATAAATATACTAAATACTTCCATTTGAATGAAAATATTAGGCACACGTCAAAAAAATTAGCTTTTACTTAGCAAAATGTGCGACTTTCCGATTGTTTTTTTTTACGTATAGTACTTCTTATAGGGAACTAAAGAGGGAAGCGAGACGTATTTGACGCAATTAGAAAGGACCGAACGAAATACGAGAGTGTGAAGAGCTTGAGATGCTCGCCGACAGAGTTAGGAGGCTTACGGAAGGTTTCAAGACCATTGCGAACAACCATGGTGACCTAGTGCTCACGCTTCAGCTCAAAAAGTATTCAATGCGGGTCGCGATGCTGGTAACAGAGGTAGAGGAAGGCCGCCTCTGCTTTGGAAAGACCAGGTGGAAAAGGAATTGGCTTCACTTGGAATTTCCAATTGGCGGCAGTTGGCACTGAAGAGAAATACTGGATTGCTGTTTGGCAGTAACAGTTCCGGTTATAAACTGTTATAAACGGATAAAAGCCATGGTCGTATTAGTTTGTCCATAGCCATATGTCCTAATGACAAGTTTCAAACTATCCACACAATTTTGGTACTTTTTTCTTTTTATTTCATTTATTTACGAGCGTAAACACTTTCACTTTTGCAATAACACTTTTGTCAGTTCATTTCATGCCTGCAAGCTTTTTTCCTTGTTTTCATTTTTCTTGAACGCTATTATGCGTTCTTCAACTGCTCGCTAATCAAGAACTTTCAATTGTCGCGTTCGCCGAAGACAGGCGACAACTAAAGGCGCTAAAACACGCGCATATTAATTCTTAAAGTAACGATAGCCGAAGAATGAGGGATGGTGCCAGTACAAAAATTGTGAACAACAAAAATATCTGTATATAAGCAAAAAACTGTGTTTGGCAACAGCTTTTAATTACCCCCTAGGGAGCTCTACTTACCAAATATATCTAAATATTGTACCTACTTACCCTTGGTTGCGACGCTGTGACCCCTTTCTATTCAACACCACTGCCAATACTATGCGATTTCTTTGCCGGCAAGCATGAGTGTGAGTATGTCTTAAATTTGCTTACACTGCCACTGTCTCCAACTTCAAAGGCGACAAAAAGTCGTTTTACTTTTATTAAGCCAACGCCACCGACTTGTGGTAGTCAATTTAATGCGTTGCTGTGGCAACAGGGCACTCACAGCTGCCACGCTGGCAACAACAGTCGTTGATAGCGCGCAAGGAACTCAATTTCAGCTGCACGCAGCCGCTAATACTTGCGCTCGTTTATCAGTTGCCGCGCGGCAACAATACACGAAATTTACGAAATTGAAGTGGGTGGCCTTTCATCGATGCTTGACAATGCCAAAAATTATGCGCTCACTTTAATTATTATTAGCAAATTCAGCGCTTGCATGGTGGGGGCACCCCTTTTCGTAGTGGCAAGCCAGTAGCGCTGCTGTTTTATGCCACTCGATACTTACCGTTAGCTTGAGTGTTGCCAATAGACATTAACGATTATTGCTAACCACAATGGCTTGCTTGGTGGCACGCAGTCGACGACGCAATTTTCAAACAACAGTTAACACTTCAGCAACAACAATTGATGTGTAGCGAAATTGTTGTGCAAATGTCGCTAGAAGAAAAATTGAAATTTCAAAAACAGCGAAATTTACCAGTACAATACCGTTATATGGCTGCCTATATAGTAAAAGACTATTGTGTTCGACAGCATTCACTTTCACTGAACTCGCTACTCATTGTTGTTGTCGCTTTTAATGCGCCGCATTTACGCTAATCAAGTAATTCACCAAGAAAAATAACATTTACAACAATAATTGCAAAATTTTATTAACACTTTAACAAGTTTTGCTAATAATTCAAAACGCCTTGAATTAAATTAATACGCCTGCTACAGCTAGCATCTGTTTTTCCAAGCTGAAATGCGCTGAAGCGCAGCGGTGTATAGGACTTACTTACTTACGCTCAATCTAAAACTCTCACTCCTTCTCCGAGTTTCACAACTTTAGTAGCCGTACGGTTCATTAGGCAATTATTAGAGTTGCCATAGCTGGGTGTGCCTCTGTATGGGCACTGTGCTTACCCCACGCCAGTTAATAAGCTGTATTTGCCACAATTGCACGTAGCTTGTTGTCGCTCTGGCTGCAGTTCGTCGGCGCCTGCGGCAATTTTTTCCACAGCAACATTCGTTCAGGCCCCTTCCCCCCTTTGTACTCTACTCTGCTGTGGTGCTAACGTGCAAAGTGGTGTAAATTTCAAGTTGCCAGCAGGTGTGCTTCAGTGGGTGGGAAGCATGCAAACTTTTCACACTTCCGCCTTTAACTCCTTCAGCAACTCTGTACGCCTCCAGTACTATTCCTTCTCACACTCACATTGTATCGCTTGTTTGGTATTTAATGCGTTCGGCAATTTCACACCTTACCAGATTGCCAAAGTTGCTCTGGGAAAAAAACAATTAGTGAATTAGCACTACACCACAATTATTTACTAATTGATTAGTCGTTAATGAGTAGTTGAAAATCGGACTTTATTGAATACAACTGGTATTTAGACGACTGACTCAGGTTTAGGGAGGAAGCTAGTCATAGACATGAGCCGCACGTCGCTTTGTGCTAAAGGTTTGTTTTACTTGTTTTGAACCATCTTCGAAAAAAGAGTCAGATGAGCCCGAAAGCATGCTTGTTTAACCTTTGCGCTAAGCCACCGTTTTTTACCGAGCTCTTAATCACAGGAAAAAATCAATTTTCTTGTTTAGACGGGTGGGCTCACAGTGCTTAGAATCAATCAGAACCTACCGGCTACAACCGTAGTATGGTTGTAGCTCACACTACAGATCTGTTGATTAACCTGTGGCCAACAAGCCTTCATCTTTCGGAAAAGGTGACTTCATTTGTTGCCTTAGAATATAGGAAATTTCTTCATCGACCCGTCTTTAGCTCATTTTTCTCTTTAGCGGCGTTTTTGGGCTGAAGCTGTTACTTCAGAACTGGTTAGAAGAGACCTGACTCAGTAGGGGCACTCTTATTGAACAAATGCACAGACTATGATAGCAGAACTAACGAATGACATTCATGTTTTCTTATCAAGCGCTTTGCCCTCAGTCGCTCGCCGATCAACTAACCTTTGGGCTGGCATCTCCAAGGTCGGGAGAACAGTAGCTCGTCGATCGCTGTAGCCTCTTGTCACAACTGCAACGATGGAATTTCCGTGGGATTGAATGATCGATTTGACCTAATGGGGTTCACACATTTTATACCTACTGCCAGGTAAAAAGTTCTTCCATTAAATATTGGTCAGAAGCAGGCCAGTGAGTTTCCTCCCACATGGAAACAGCTGTTTTAAATTTCCGTAAGGCATCTGATGACTAAGGTCTGATATGTTAAGGTCAAAAGGTCCTGTCAACCAAGTACATACCAATCTTGTACGTCCGTTTCCACGCGTCTCGTACATGTTAACGTCTTACCTGCGGAAAATGCATAACTAGTTCGATGATTTGCCATTGACAAAAAAAAATAAGAACCGATATGTTTAATAAAAACAGAGCCCTCGAGTGAACTATGCGACTCCTATAGTCTTGCAGTGAGATGGACTAGAAGAATACAAATCCCAATCATTATGTTCTCTAACTATGTGAATGAGTTTTATATGGATGGTAAAAAACACTGTTTAGATTAATACACAAATGTAGGCGCAGACCCCTCTTTAGGAACGAAAATTACTCTTTGTAAATCTTTATTATGTCTAGATTGGAGTCTTTAGTAGAAAGATTTTTGGAAAAATCGGTTCATCATCACTACAGAGACATGGATACATGTGCATCGGACAGAAACCTATTTAAAGCGGACGTTTCCATAATATCTGCGATCAGACTGACCTTCCCGCCACCTTTCGTGCCAAAAATTCATGTATAAAAAATCAGAGCGCATGTGGCCAATAAAGCTCAAACACTTTTATTACGACATCCCCTCAAGAGCGCCTTGTCTCGCTAACTCAATGATAATGTGAGAAAACAGACTTAACTCAATACCCATTAGAATTCCAGAGTGTCCTAAGTCAGAAACAAATTAAAAGCCAGTGACTTGCAGTCCAATCGCGGTAGATCAAAGTAGAAATTGCAGGAGAAAAAGCCATGTGAAAGGCCATAGTGAGAAAATCACCCAAAGGTAAATGAGCCATTATAG
Source organism: Rhagoletis pomonella (assembly GCF_013731165.1). Classification (NCBI taxonomy): domain Eukaryota; kingdom Metazoa; phylum Arthropoda; class Insecta; order Diptera; family Tephritidae; genus Rhagoletis; species Rhagoletis pomonella. Next base: position 16,478,801 of record NW_023458567.1, on the reverse strand, counting down.
AAACAAATCACTGTGGAAGGGTAGGTAAAAAACCCTAGCAAGTAGCAATAGTCCCAGAACGTTACGGATCTACTGAAATGACTATGTTCTACTCTAATGCACCTAAAATGGAAAACAATATCGGAGGAGTCATTTTCTCAGAACAACGAGGAACACAGTGTTTATTTGTGCATATTTTCACAGACAAAGAGGCAGCTCTAAGTTTTATCGCAACATATTGGCGGAGAAATTTGCTCTACATCTGGTATCAGTGCCGGCATAGAGATTGATTGAGATTATTTTGCATTTTTGAAGAAACTATTTTCATGCCGGCATACTAGAATATTAGCTCGCCATTTAAAATGTGCAAATTTATGGAAACTACCATTCAGTCTTGACTCGCTTCCTCGTCGCCGTTGGGAAGCCTGCTGATATCCTCATATCCTCTGTGCACAGTAGTTCTTAAGCCTTACTGAGAAACCCCCTGACAGCGCACTCACTATTTTTGTTCGAAGAGATCGTTTTATGAATTTTAAACCGCGAACTTCTTTTATTTATAAACATAGGGACTAGATGATCGATGGCGTTAGTGTGCGTGAGAAAGAATAGCAAGTGAAGTTTTTCCTGAAAATTATCGAAAGGTCAGGAAAAAATGTAAAACAATTCTGAATTAGTTCCCCATATTTTCCAAACTGACATCTAAAACAATAAGTGAAAGTACCAAAAAATCGAAAAATGGTCAAAGAAACTTCAAAAAGTTCCGAAAAAAATCCTGAAAACTCAAACAAATATTGTCCCGGAAGGTCTCAAAAACAGTGAGGAAATGCCCACTGAAAAGTACTGAAGCAGTCGAGAAAATTTTGCAGTGAAATTCCAGAGTGCCCCGAAAAAAACCTCAAATTTCAGAAAAAGTTCCAAAAACTAATATAAGAAATATGTATATCGAAAATTGCGGAAACCATTGAAAATATTCGTGGTAAGATATCGAAGAGCCCCGAAAATCCCGAAGTTTTCCGAGTAATACAGACAAAATCCAAAAAACTAAAAACAGAAATATTTCGATAATTATCGAAGTGTAATAATAATTATAAGTGTAGAAAGAGGTCAATAAAATTCCCTGATTAAAGTGGAAAACAACCAAAAAATTGCGAAAATTAAAATAACAAATATTCTGCACAAATCCAAAAAAAAAACATCCGAAAAATGTCGAAAAATTCTAAGAAAATCTCCGAAAATTGACAAAGAGTCTCGAAAAATCCAGAATGATCGGAAAAATGCAAAAAATTTTCAAAAACTGCAACAGAAAATATCCCGAAAAAGTCGAAAACGTTCCTAGAAAAATATCAAACATTCCTAAAATGTGCAGGAAAATAAAATAATGGTCCAAGCAGTACAACAAAAAATTGTCCAAAAAGTAAGGAAAGTGGTCGACAAATTGCCCGAAAATTGGCGATAAGTCCGGAAAAATCATTAGCACTTCCGAAAGAATCTTGAACCCCGCAATTACCAGGATTCTAATGGTATCCTCTCATAATGGTATGTAATTTTGATAGCAAAATTAAAAAAAAACTTTCATTTCCACTCTCTGAAATAAATTAAAGATTGACAAATTATTTATTTATTGAATCTGCTTGACATCGAGTAGATACTTTGCAATTCTAAAGAAAACATCATTGCCACTTGACAAATTGGTCAAGTGATTTGACAAAATGCTAAACGAACATCATTCTTAAGGAATGTAAGGGCAAGAATTTACATAGAAGTCAGAAAACAGCAAACAAATATGTGCAACAACCACGGAAAAGGAGTTGCCGTCGGGCTAGCAAAGCAAGCGAAATATAAATAAAAATAAAAATAAAAAACTGAAAAATATGCCAAAGTATATTTTGAGCAACACAGTCAAGCACACACTCTAGTAGTGCTTTAAGGCTTAGCATGAAAATTTTAGGGCATATAGTTACTGGGCATGAATAGACATAAATTTGTTTGTGATTTTATTGATACACTGACATTTATGAAATGCCTGTAAGTGAAAAGGATACTTTGGCATCAATGATGATATGCGAACAAGAAAAGGCAAAAACTCGCTTAACTTTAAGGGCTTGTTAGGCATACTTCAGACAAACTTAAGAAGGAAGACATGGACACGTATATATTTACATTTACATCTTTGCGTTTGCACACATGTATATATACATATATGTGTTTGTATTAGGGTGGTCCAAAAATACATATTAATCCCTCACCCCCTAAGATTTTTTTAATGTTTTTGTTTTTTAAATTAAATGATATTCAAAATAGCCTAAAAGCTCATGAAGTTTTCCATTTATTTCATACGGTGAAAAAACTCTTTTTCATAGAAATGGTATAGAATTCTTGAAATCAATATCTTTCGATAGGAAAACGCTGTTTCTTTCTAGAAGACGTCCAATAACAATAAGCAAATTGTTTATTTAACCATTTTTTAATATAAATATTTTGTATAGGTCCCAAAAAAATACAAAGTTTTTTTCCTATACAAAATACAAGCAAAAATTCACGGACTTTGAGGCAGTTCTAACTGTAATTTCTTTTGCAAAAAATACGGCTATTTTTTATGCTATTTAGAAAAAAACATTTAAATTTTTTTTTTACCACCCTAATACACACATGGTTCACATGATTTTTTTTTCTCATACAGAATTCTATAGCAGCTTATTGGTGTGGCACGCGCTAGTGATTGCAACATTTTCATTATGTCGCCTTTGAGACTCTGCTGCTATACCTCTTTCTTTCGTGATTTCCAAACCTCAAAAATAGCTAAAGCCAAAGTCCACACAAAATTTATTGCCTGTAATTGCATGTTTGATGAGCCAAACAATTTTGATTGAATTGAATTTGTATACTGCTGCTGCAGCTAGTCAAAGAAAGGCGTTGCTTGTTAGCGTTTAGTTTTTGTGTGTGTTGCTATTGTTGTTTGTAGTTGTTGACTTATGTGATTTGCAATAATTTTATATGCTGTTTTCTTTTATTTTCGACTGTAATCTTCTGCGTGTAAAGGATTCTGCTTGCCGTGAACATTACTTCCTACAAAGTGGGTTAAGAAATTGTGTGTGTGTGTGTGTGTGTGGGTGTATTTGCAAGGATCTGCTTACAAGTTGTTATGGTTTTTGTTGATTTGCAACATACACTTACCCCCATTCGCCGGCTGCATGACAAGCAAAAGCAACTTTACCAGCGCTTAAGTGTCAACCAAAAAGGGTTGCTGCGTCCATCAAACTATGTACAAACATAAAAGCGCTCATATCCTTACACACCCAATGCGCACATCAAATTTGCTAGTAATATTTGTGTCGATTTTTTTACTTCCTTTACTCGATCTCCCCTTTGATTTGTCTACTTCCAGCTTGTTTGTCTACTTTCTTTAGCAGCCGCTTAAGCGATTTAGCAAGTCATGTCCTTTGTCTTAACCCCAAATAAGGCATTTGTCGGCAAGCATGTCCTGCGGTCTCATGCGTGCGTGTCCTCTTTGCTTATTTTGCGCATTTTTTTCAAATGTTTTTTCTTTGTGTTTTTTTTTTTGCCACGACCCATCGTAGAGCCAAATTACATGCACTATTGAACAAATCACACGTTACTGGCATTCATATGTGGATATGTTACAAGCACAATAACAATAAAAACAACAACAACCACTTAGACCAATATTTGCTTTTAACCCTTTTATCTACTTTGCTGCTTGCTACATATTTACTTTTTTCCTTGGGGCTCGTGCGCACAAATTCAATTTGTTAGCATAATTTGTTTGATTATATTATTGCTACTGTTGGTTTTGCTTTTTCATACTTTTATTTTATGTTCTTTACTGTTTTTTTCGTGATATTTTATCCCACATTGACTTGCATTAAATGTGTGTTGTCCTTTGAAATATTACTTTTTGTCTATTCATGCCAATAGCTTATAGTGAATGGCTTAATTTTGTTGCATTTTATTATTCTACTTATTAATTTTTATGAAAGCATAGCGATTTTGAAATTTATGAGCTGTACATTATGGTAAATTCTTTTATTGTAGTAATGGATATTGGTATTTGTTTATGGAAATCTCTCCAACCCATTTAGGTGAAATAGCAAAAGTGGCGAACAAGTTTTGCCGGTCACTTTTCACCCATTTCGAGGTCAATAAGTGGGATTGTGATAAGTAGACTGCGGATTTTTATGCAAAAAACGGAGAAATATGTTCCTTATAAGTATAAGCAAAGTGTATATATTTGTATACATTTTGTTTATAGTTAGGTTCTCTGAATGAAAAGATAGCGTGCCTAAAACTATTGAAAGCGATCCAATGTGAAGCCAACCATTTCTGCCACTATGAGTGATTTAGCGGATGTGGCATATTTTTTAGGCGTCTCATTTTATATTTAATAATTTTGTAGAAGAAAATGTCAACGTTATCAAACAAAATGAGTTTTGAAGTAGGTTCTATGTGGACTAAAGTGACTCTTCTACTTCTAGGGACTTATCAGGGGAAAGGAAAATATCTTATAGGACTCGGAGTCTCTTGTTCTATTGCACGCAGTAATAATATTTATCAATTTTATCTTAGCAAAAAACTATATTTTTCATCGGTTAAGAAAACATATCTAAGCAGAGAATAACTCGCAAAACGAAGATTTTCATACCATTGTTGGAAAACAAAGGACAATCGCTGAAATCCGAAAGAATATCGAGCCCAAACCGCCAAACTAAGGTAAGCGACATATTTTCCAAAATTTTAGTTTGATACAGAAATGCATTTATATGCTCTAGGAGTATTTCTGCATCAATCACAAAATTTTTGAAATATTTTCGCTAACGTTTTTCGGCGGTTAGGGGTCGATATCAGCCAGGAGCCTTAAAATGACCGTGTTCAATTCACAACCACTGAAAGATTAATCTTCTTATAGCCAGTTTAACGAAACAATTTAAGTGAAAACTATTTGGGTATCTACACTTGCCTGGTTATCAGGTTATCTATTTATGGGGTTATATTTTGTACTCAGTTCACAACAAAACTAGATTCACTAGGACTAACAATATTTGACAGGTGCGATTAGCCGAATCATTTTTTTTGAATTTAATATGAGAATTGACTGAAATGTACAAACACATACCTCCAGATTACTTACTTTAAATATTTACACGTAAAGATTTCTGGCACAGCTTCCTCTAAAAAATCTAAATTTTGTCAATTTAGTTAAATTACGATTTGTTCTATCCTTGGATGCGACCCCTACATTTTTTTAAACTTTTGAGATAATAATGGAGGTCCTTATTTTTCACTTGTTCCATGCAAGGGGCTGTCTCGTAAAAAATTTATATATATCGATTTTTTAAGGACCACCCTAATGTATATAGTGCGTTTATACTATTGCAATTCAATTTAATTGGCATCCACTTTGCACAAACAATTTGATAACGTGTAATCGCTTGTACAGTTGTTATACCTGCCTTCCTCAATATAGCAGATTTCATCCCAAATAAAGTCCCACAAGGTTTAATTGCAGCTAAGCAATTTTCATTTATTCTTCGTGGATCATAAAATCAGCAAATGTTTTTCAATATATCCATGCGGAAGCAAGTATATGTATGCTTCTTTTTTCATATATATACGAATGTCTAGCTGAACCGTTTGCAATTTCGATTAATGCGCTACGAAAAGCGATGTGGCAAATAATTAGGAAGCAACACAAGCGTTGAAGTAATTAGCCAGAGGCAGAGTGGTGGTAGGTAGATGAAGTAAAAGATGGAGACCTAGGCAATAAAAAATTGCACACATACATACATGCTTACCTAATTTTTATTGACTACTCACTATATGTATTGCAACAAAATCGTTTACTTCTCACAACCTCAAGTAACTCTCGCACTGATAACAGAACTCCATCAATACATACCCAAAATAATGGTTTCGCCTATACAACTACCCACCACGTCGATTCCTAACTGACCGGCTGTCTGACCAACAAGCACGACAGTGTCTCTTTTATTACAAACACATGCATACGTACATATGTAAACACCAACCCCCCAGCTCAGCTGTCACCAATTCCCCAATACTGAATACTGGCGCTGCTGCCCACCACTATCATAACTGCTGCTTTAGTATTTCGTAGTTTCATTAGTTTTTGTTGTACTATACAATTTTATGACTTTTTCTATACACTTTTCCTGAACTATTTTCGCCATAACTATGCAATTTTTTCTTTATATTCCTGCTTGTCTGCTTCTTCATGTTCACAGGTAATTTTGCACAGAAATACTAAAATGTTAACAGACAATTGAACAGTCGGCCGTTGACCAACAACTCCACTTACCTAAATAGACGAACCCAATTAGTGTATACAGTTGTATATAGAAGTATGCAGCCGGGTAATGGAGTATGAAAATGTAGCAAACCCACTCTTTAATGAGTTTAGCGGCCAATTGGCAGTGTGTGTGGCAGCGCAACAGTGCGTATGAGCGACTACCTAAATACGCGTATGTATGTATGTAGTTTTCTTATTTTGAGTAATTTGGTTGAAAGTATGTATGTAATATATAAATATTAACTAAATACCAAATGAACAGCTATTAGTACAGTGCTGTGCACTAAGAAGGGAAGGCAAGGATACTAAAATTTGAATAAAAAGTGGCTATTCTCTGTTAACAGGAGGCTGAGATGCGGAACAGGTTGCGTATGATTTCTTTTAAATTCGGTTTTAATTACGGTTTTAATTTTAAAGTTTTTGGACTACATATATGACCAAACTAAATTCAGTTTCAAATACAAACTTTCCAAGTTAAAAAAAAAGAGAGCACATATATTGGGTTTAGAATTTAAGCAGTTCGGTTTAAATTTTAAACGCAAACATTTTCATAATAAAGAATAAAAAAAATCTTTAATTTCATGTTCCGTCTGATGGGGATTGAACCCGGACAGCCTTGGTAGCAACCAATATTTCCGTTCATATGCTAATAGAAATCGGAGCTGAAATATTAACACATCATTTTATAAGTCTACTTAACGATATTTGGACTATAAATTCGTCCATATTGTTGTCGTTATTGCTTTATTCTATTGAGAAATTCATTATTACCATCAGGAACGTTATCGATTTAGTCCACAGTTTTTTTTTTATTGATACACTAGCCAATATTTTCATCGATTTTTTTTTTTTAATTTTCGTTTTCGTTATTTTCGTTCTAGAGTTAGTATCGTTAGTGTTGTAATTATCAACTAGAATATTGACACGGTAATATATCTATACATAAAATAAAATTATAACATGCATTGCTAGAGGTCCGATTTAAACTATAGGAAAAATAATAATTGCAGAGCTGCCACCTGTTCGTAAATTGCAGTTTAAGTAAATTGATAAGATAAAGTAAATATTGCATATATATGGCTATCAAATAAAAGAGATTTAAAAAGGCTTAAGGCCGAAAATATTTTATTGGAAGGTTGCCACCTGTTTGAAAATTTTAATTTGATTTTATTGATAAGATAAATTGAATATTGCAATATGGGAATCAAACTAAAGAGTTTTAATAAAGTTTACAGTCGAAAATATTTTTGTAGCGGGTTGCCATATGTTCGAAAAATTTAATTCAGTTAATAAGATAAGATATATACTGAATCGAGTTATAATAATATGAATTAAATTTCAAGGATTAAATGCCTTCGAAAATATAATAACTCACACCCACATTCATAGAAAATAAAGTATGTTTCATTAATCGATAAATTTGTTCGAAAACCTCTTTTCATAAAGCTATTTAGGTGCCGTTTTATAAAGTATCTTTTAAAACTTATTTGCCCTTCAAACACATGTTTTCAGAACAAACTTTTAGATACAATTTAATACCTTAAATCTACTTTATTTTTTTATGAATGAGGCCATACGAGTTTTGGGAGGGAGTGAAGCATGCCGGGTATTTCTTTCTATTTATATAGAAATCACTGCATATATATGTATATATTAACTTGTATTTAATTTCGGCCTACTCAATGATAAATTTATCGATATTAATATCGGTATGTGTAGATATAAAATATAGTTTTATCGCAGTTTTAGTTATTATTGTTATAGAATTTTTGCATCGATGTTTTAGTCACATCGTTATAAGCAGCATAACCTCATAAGTACTGATATTTCAAAAAACACAAAGAATTATCTTTTGATTTAAAAAAATCGTATACATACAAATGTATGCATGATATCCTGACCCTTAGGCTGGGTGCATACCCCCATGGCATATCCAACACCATTGAAGTTATTTGTAACGACTTCAAAATATTTCCTCGTACACCGTAATTTTAATTTGATTAACGCCCACACTTTTATCGCTTGCTAACAAGCGCAATAACATTTATAGATGCACATTAACTTGGCAGCTGCAACAACAAATGCAACAAGCAACTCAGCAGTCGGCGGCACAATTTATAGCAAAATGTAAGAGCAGAGCAATTCTTTATACATATATGTACGTATGTAGATATGCAGATATATAAATATGTATGTGAGTGTGTGGAACAAGTACCATATACAAATCTACTATAGCCACTCCCGCCAAGCACAACAACTCACAACGAACGCAAATTTTCCAATAAAAATTAAAATGGCGCATCATAAATTTCACCAAGTGTCATTAATTTTTTTCCTACAACACACACACACTTTCACATAAGCATATACTTTGCCCTGTAGGAAAGCCAACTAGTTTCGAGACTGATGGGTTTCTAAGTACGCATTCTCAATAACATTTATCATTCAAATAACTAGCTGATTTTCCTCAGAAAAAAAAATAAATTTCAAATGTACCTTATTCGATAGATGTTTTGACATAGACTAGGGACTGAACGTAACAGTTATTGATGAAAACTGTCATGGAAAAATTCACTACGAAGGAAATGTTCTACAACTTAGTGATACACACCAATCGATTTCTTTTTCACCGATACTCAAATTTGAAAATAAATTTTTATTTGTAATTTTCATGCAAAATTAAAAAAAAATTAACAATTATTTTTAATCTTTATATTATAAATCCAAATTTATAAATAAAAGTTTTTTTTTAATATAAGTTGTAACTCTTACGGGTCCTGACATAGACACAGACTACAACATGGCCATTGGGTCTTTGGACTAAAAGGAGTGTAAAGTTAGGTGAGTTTCTATTGGACGAAAGTTTAGCGACAGCCTGCGTTCTTGAGAAAAATTACGGTATTCAGAATCTTTTTTAAACGATTAAGACAAAAGACTTATTTTAAGAGCTTCTAGCCAAAAAGTGACTGAAAAAAGATGCCATTTGGAGATCGACAATGTATTATTAACCGGAAGTTATTGTACACATGGTGCTTTGTAGTGAAAATTTGAAGGCTGCTGTCGCGAATAGAAGATAAAAGTGGCAGCCACCTAAAGGTTGTACATAAAAGCTCTTACCTTCTCAACATTGTCTTTGAGTGTGATTTCTGACTGAATTCCATCACAGAGGGGAACTCTGCATGTTGATAGCATATCCAAAAGCATCCTAACAGGAATGAAGTCTATATAGCCTGCGAATGTAACGCTGCGCGATGAGGACAACACCGTTCGCGTCTCTCGAGATGCATTTAGATCAGGATGTTCTGCACATTGTTATCGATAATGACGCACTACTTTTTACAGTAAGACTCATCTCAGGAGGCAGTGGAGAAGACCAAGAAGACTCCCCGTTATCTTTGTGGACCTGTTGCTCCCGAGGTTCTCAAATAACTTAAAGTTGTTTGCCCCTAATAGAAACAACTGAACAACGAACCACCAAAACCACGGAAAGTTATGCACACTTGGTATACTGACGCCTTCAAGATTGACCATAGCGTAGAAGCAGAGGTCTACGGTAAATAACACTTAAGGTTACTTTAAGGCAATCTGCTGTTCAGGGTATCGAATTGGCTGATAATTCGACGAAATGTACATAAATGTGTGGATAATCTTACACGAGCAGTGCTAATTATCTCCTCAGGTTTTGCAGTAAGTATAATATGGATATACGTTCTCGCGTAAAAACAGCACAGGCACAATAGATACGATTTTCCTTATCAAGCTGGAAAATGGAACTGATCGCTGGTGTACAGTTCATAGCACTGGTATTTCCAACAGGGTATATATAAATGGCACACATAAGACACACACTGCCAGAGTTTAAGCACCACCCACACTGCTCATATCATAGGTTAATGTCTATGTTGAAAGTATCGGCGCGTCCTCATATGGAACTTTGCGTTCCTGTCACCCACGCTTCTTTGCATGTTTGCACATTCTACGATTTTCATATCTGGAATATTGTTTTTTTTTCTCCTTTTTTGCTGCGACTGTGGCATTTCTTATATGTTGTTGTTGTAGCTGTTGCGTATTTTTATGACATTGCTTTTTCCTGCTTCGAAATTATTTCACGCTTTCTATGATTTACTACAATACTTTTTATTTATTTGATTTTTTTCCTTCTATCTTTACCTTAGCATCTGTTGAAGACAATCAACAGCAAAAGAATTGCCATTTGGTATTCCATTTGCTCTTCAGGCGCTGCAACTCGATTTGTCCTATGCTTATCTTTTACTCATTTTTTTTCGTATGATTCTTGTAATATGTGGCTATATTTACGCGTTCTTGGTCTTGTAGCCATAATTTTTTAATGTTCAACCATTTATAATAAAGCAATTTGTAATAAAACATCTTTTTCGCATAAGTGTCAAATTGCTTCGTGATTTGCTGAGAAGTGTGTAAATGGTTGCCTATGTAGTAAGGGGTAGATGTGTTTTAATATTGAGTCAGTTGGTTGGCTGGTGTATAGATTTTAATATTTAAAATGAATTTAAGCTGCCAAACGTTATTAAATCGCTAATGTAATTAAAGAGGACCAAATAGAATCGTTTAGCCTTCACCTATTATTCCCCGGCAGCGTCGAACTATTTAATTGCTTACTAAGTTATTTTCGCTGTATATTTCCCCTACTTGTACCTATTTTAAGGTAATCACAAGCAGTAGACGATATCAATGTTCCTAAGATCCACTTCAACTCGCTGTTATTTTTTTCTGGAAGTTTTAAAAATTGTGGAACTGCAACAGCAGACAGTACCGAGAAACATTTGACAAGAAAAGGCAAACCAGACAATAAAAACATTTCACTTCGGAATATAAGGGAAGGCTGGTTTTTCTCATGGTCTTAGCTTTTGTGATTTTAAACCCTATACCGTTGATCCAAATACCGCTAGAGATATACCGAATTAAATTTCGCAATAATTCAATAACCAGAATCGAAAAAAAAAACTTAATACATATTCGGAAAGGGCAGACTAAAAGTTTCTTAAATATACTTTTTACTCACTCTTTTCACAAACTAAGTTTATCATTCCGGAGTCATACCCAACGATGCATTGTTCGCTACTGCTGGCTTTTTGACAATCAAAGGAACCAAAAAATGCATAGCAAAAAATATAAAACTGGCTATTACAGCCGGTTTCATCAGCAATTTAAATGAAAAATATTTTTTTTTATTTTCTGTCAATTTCCATATAAAATTCAAAAAATTAAATAAATTTTTCATTTAAATTGCTTTCGTGAAATTAGCTATTAATATTTTTGTAGGCAATACACCCAGCAAAATTAATAAAAATGAAATGAAATTAAAATAAAAAACTCGGCAACCACATTAAAAAGAAAAAACTGTTAGCAAGGCTTCTCAAAAAACTCATTTTTTGTGACCTTTCACCCCTAGTAGCATCTCTAGTGCGCTTGAAACTGGTGGACTTAGTGAAGTCCTGCTTTCCCCTAATTGTTTTGTAAATCATTTTGCATTTGCATGTTTTATATTTATAGAGCCTAAAACAATTGGAAATATTTTTTTATTTTGTTGGTATTTTTTTAAAGGTTAATATTACCAGATCATTGGATCTTTAAATTCGAGGGGTCTTAAGAAATACAGAGCTATTCCGACGTAATACTGATTATATTGAAAATAATTCAAAATGTTCGCGAAAAAATTTCTGAAGGTTCCCCAAAAAATCCCTAAAAAAATTGGAAAAGTTTCGAGAAAATATCGGAGGGTCTCCAAAATTCGCGGAAAGACTCCCAAAGAAGGCTGGAAAAAATACCGAAGAATCTCAAAAGAGCTCGAAAAATATTCCCAAAAAACTTCAAAATAGTCTGGAAACAACTGAAGAATTAGGAATCCATTTGTTTGCTTTTTAATATGGGGTTAGCACAAGTCACTAGTCTACTGAAGCCGCAGAAATCAAAAAAAAATCATGCCAACGCTCAAATTCAGCCGGATCAATGCGGCAGAGGCGTTGAAAAATGGATCACTCAGATCTGGGCCGGCAGTAAACTATGATAAGTGCCTTTCTTCGCTGAAGTTTTTTGTATGCGTCTTTTTTCGCGGTCAACTTTTGAGCTCACGCCTTTATTTGTGTTTTGTGACGATACATATATTTCCTTAATGCCAAAGCCGAACAAGTTTATTAGGCTAACGAGCCCAAACATGTAGGGCTATTTATGTATAAAGAACGAGCCGTATGAGCTTTACAAGGACATGGACATAGTGCAGCGAAAATACATCGGCTTCACTGGCTTGGCCATGTCGTTCGAATGGGCACAGAAGTTCCAGCTCTGAAAGTATTTAACTCGAAACCCGCTGATAGTAGCAGAGAAAGAGTGAGGCTCCCACTGCCATGGAACAACCGAGTTAAGAAGGGCTTGGCTTCACGTGGCATTTCCAATTGGCGTCAGATCGCGTGCTTTATTGAACTCGGCAAAAATCGCTTCGGCGTTTACAGCGCTAAATAAAAATAAGCAGAAATACCTAAAGGCAGATAACACTGTAGTAATGTAAAAATTTTCCCAATAAAGAATGCATGAATTGGTGCTCAAATCTAAATAAACTGCATTCTCAGTTTTATTCTATTTAACACGCCATTTTTTCGAGGAGCCTACTGAGTTTTTGATTTTTATTGAGTTGAAAGTTATGTTTATTTTTATCTCATTTTTAATGTTTGGTACTTCATTTGTTTAGGGACTCTCCCTGAAATTGTTTGACTATAAATTTTGTGTTCCTAAAAAATTGTAAATAAAGGTCGCGAAAAACAAGAAAACTGTACGCCTTAAGCTAAGCCAGCTTAAAATTTTATATAAGAAATATCAAATCATTTTGATAGTTATTTTTTACCGGACCACAAAATTTCGATTAGCGTTAGGCGATGTGGGCTCGAATTGATGAGTGATCTTAAATTCAGTTTTTCTTTTGTGCAACTTAAATAATAATTGGTCTTGGAAAGTTCTTGTAAATAGAACTTCTAGGACACTTTTGAAAAAACCTGAGTCTAAGTAACCACTATATATGTACTTCTTTGGTTTAAGGAGTTCAAACAAATTATGCATCTTCAATTTCAGTGGGGTGCTTGAAAAAATTGAGTACCAAAAATTAAAACTAAGATGTGTTTTATGGCAAAGACGTACCATAAAATCGATAAAAAGAAAAAAATTTAGTAGGCGAAACTACGTTATAGAACAAAACTGAGAATTCAATTTATCCACAATTGAATACTAAATACTTCATGGCCATATACATAAATACATCTCTCTTGTGGAAAATTTCAAAGGTTAAAAAAATATGTACAGCGCAATTGATTGTTCCTGTCACTGGGTCATACATTGCGTATACGCCACCGGAAACCAGTAAAATAGGGAGATGTGATTAGTGAAAATTTTTCTGAATTGAAAAATAGTTACTAATATACAGTAAATATTTTCGGTTTTATATGTAACATTTATTGCATTATTATATTTGTATTTTAAAGGAGCTGAAATTATCTTTAAATTAAAACACAGTATTTTTTCTTTGTTGCTAAGAAAATCCCGCTTTAATCCACATTTTTTAATTTCTTATATATCAGTTTCAATTACTTAGGCGATTTAGAAGCACATGTGTATGAGCTTTTTTACATATGCACCTATGTATGCATATGTATTTTTTTTTTTAATTTTGCCTTATAAAAATGCAGTAACAATACAAAATAAGCATGAATAATTAGAATATGTTAAGTGGGTGCGCCACTTATGCATCCGCAGCCATACCAACATATGCATATGCATAAGATGTGTTAAATGTGAGTATATATATGTATGCAAAATAATAATAATAATGCTTGTATAAAAATATTCACATAAGCACATCTCATTCTGATGAAGTGTATGCAAGTGTTGAAAAAGGATACAAAGGCAGCTGTTAGCGCTGGTACCTCTGTTGGTGCTGGTGCCGCTGCTGCTGCTTTTCGTGGCACGCAGATTGACTGGCTGGTGGGTTGAGCTTAGGTTTGCTTAGTGGACTGGATTTTCTTTGGCGTATTTTAAGTGGTTTTCTTATTTTAAATGCACACATACGCACAAGCTCGTCAAGAATAACAATAAAAGATAACAAAGAAATCATTTTTTTTCGCATCAACATCATAATGATTATTACAATAATCAAGATTACAAATTTACACTTATATACATATATATATAAACGACAATGTGGCAATTCAAAATTCAACTGAGGATTTGTGATGAATTGAGTTGGAAAGAGTTGAACGGCAGGAGAGGCGAAGTTGAGAAGCGAAGGTGTGGCTGATGAGAATATTGGGCTTAGTTTGAGTTGTTTCGTGAAAGACGATTTTTAAAATTTGCCTTGCAAATGCAACAACAACAAAAGCAATAAGAATGTTGGTTGTGTTAAGAATCATAATATATTTTAAATAAATACATGCATGTGTATGTAAGTAGTTATAGATGTGTGTAAGTGAATTTATAAATATGCATTTAAGTTTATACCTGGCAGCAAATCCAACTGGTGCAGAACTCGCGCTCAGCTAGCATGAAAAGAGAAGGTACTGCTTTTTTAGCTATCCCAAATCAATGCTTTCAACAGTTTTTTTTTTTTGTTTATGCTGACGTTCTACGAAGTGGAAATTTCCCACCTCTGCAGATGTTTTTGACTCCCACTGAACTGGTCCCCTATTGAATTGATGTGGGACCATAAGTTTTATATGAAAAAAAAATTTTAAGATAAAGTTTTTCACATTTATTTGTTTTCTTTTAAAGATTACTTTTTATTTTATTTTTACTAAATTTAATCATTTCCTTTTCAATTTTTAAGCATCTCACAAAAAATTAAAGTGTCGTTTTCTGAAGTAGGTTATACAATTTAACTGCGCTTCAAACATTTTTTTTTTCAGAACAAAATTTTTATTTAAAGTGCAAATAAATTTTAAAACCAACTTATGAAAACAGCCCTAAATTTATTAATTCTGAAAACTCCTAACCGACTTCACAGCGATTTGAACTCGCGACCCTGCCTTAGAGTCCAGAAACAGTTAAGAAATTTAAGGGACGAGATTAGCGCTTTTTCATACTGGCTCTAAATTTGCTGCTGGGTAT
>NW_023458567.1:16458118-16463271 GCF_013731165.1 Rhagoletis pomonella | reverse complement strand
AACAAATGCAACAAGCAACTCAGCAGTCGGCGGCACAATTTATAGCAGAATGTAAGAGCAGAGCTATTCTTTATACATATATGTATGTACATATGTAGATATGCAGATATATAAATATGTATGTGAGTGCGTGAACCAAGTACCATATACAAATCTACTATAGCCACTACCGCCAAGCACAACAACTCACAACGAACGCAAATTTTCCAATAAAAATTAAAATGGCGCATCATAAATTTCACCAAGTGTCATTAATTTTTTTCCTACAACGCACACACTTTCACATAAACATATACTTTGCCCTGTAGGAAAGCCAACTAGTTTCGAGACTGATGGGTTTCTAATGAGTACGCATTCTCAATAGCATTTATCCTTCAAATAGCTAGTTTATTTCACCCAGAAAAGGAATCAATTTCGAATGTACCTTATTCGATAGTTCGGAACATAGACCAGGGACCGAACATAACAGTTATTGATGATAACTGTCATGGAAAAATTCACTATGAAGAAAAAGTTCTACAACTAAATGATACAAACCAATCGATTTCTTTTTTCACCGAAACTCAAATTTGAAAATAAATTTTTATTCACAGTTTTTATGCAAAATTAAAAAAATAACAATTATTTTTGCTTTTTATTATATGAATGAACCCAAAATAACAATTAGTTTTTATTTTTATATTATATGTCTTCGATAACAGTTATGGAGGACTTTTAGTTATAAATAATAGTTTTTTTAACTGTTATCTGAGACATATAATTTAAAAATCGAGAATAACTGTTATTTGCAATTATTTAGATAAAAATTAAAAATAATTGTTACTTTGGATTTATAAAATAAAACTTAGAAATAACGGTTATTTAAGGACAAATTAAATAAAAGTAAAAAAATAATTGTTAAAGAGCGAGTTTTTTAATAAAAGTTGTATCTGTTACGGTCTCTGAGATAGACACAGACTACAACATGGCCATTGGATCTTCTAAGTAAAAGGAGTCTATCGTTATGTCTCGAGTTTCTATTGGACGAAAGTTTAGCGACAGCCTGCTTTCTTGAGAAAAATGACGGTATTCAGAATCTTTTTTAAACGATTTAGACAAAAGACTTATTTTAAGAGCTTCTAGCCAAAAAGTGACTGAAAAAAGATGCCATTTGGAGATCGACAATGTATTACTAACCGTAAGCTTCTGCACACACGGTGCTTCGTGGCGGAAATTTGAAAGCTCATGTCGCGAATAGAAGATAAAAGTGGCAGCCGCCTAAAGGTTGTACAAAAAAGCTCTTGCCTTCTCAACATTGTCTTGGAGTGTGATTTCTGACTGAATTCCATCGCGAAGGGATACTTTCTATGTTGATAGCATATCCAAAATCATCCTAACAGGAATGAAGTCTATATAGCCTGCTGATGCTTTTGGAACTGGATGTTCTGCACTTCGTTATCGAGAAAGGGGCACTACTTTTTACAGCAAAACTCATCTCAGGAGTCAGTGGAGAGGACAATGAACTACTATCCACTCTCAAGGCTGTAAACCAAGAAGAATGACTCCGCGTAAGCTTTATGGAACTGTAGCTTCCGAAGATCTCAAATGACTTGAAGTTTCTTGTTCCTAATAGAAAAAACGAAGCACCAAAACTTGGTATACTGACGCTAACACTTAAGGTTACTTTAAGGCAATTTGCTGTTCACGGTATCGAATTGGTTGATAATTCGACGAAATGTACATAAATGTTTGGATATTATTTAGTATAGTGGCAGTGCAAATGATCTACTCAGCTTTTGCAGGAAATATAATATGTGGGGCATTTAATTTTGCATTTCCTAGTATCGAGAAATGAATGTGATTTAATATGAAATTTTTGGAACTTTTTGGATACATTAGAATGCTGATTACATAGCTAACAGTAATAGAATCAAGAACTCATAAGCAATACATTACACTATTTATCACACATGTAATGCAATACCACTTTTCCGACTGGGTGTTAATACGATTTTCATAACTTGGAAAAGCGGTATAAGCTTGAGAAAAGGAACTTATAGCTGATGTACAGGCCATAGCAGTGGATCATCAATAGCGACTTGCTGCAAGTGTTTCAGCAGAAATTTTATTTTCTAATTCAAGTATTTCCATCACGGTATATACATAAGTAAATGGCACGCATCAGACACACACTGCCAGAGTTTTAACCCCACCCACACTGCTCATATCATAGGTTAATGGCTATGTTGAAAGTATCGGCGCGTCCTCATGTGGAACTTTGCGTTCCTGTCACCCACGCTTCTTTGCATGCTTGCACATTCTACGATTTTCATATCTGGAATATTGTGTTTTTTTCTCCGTTTTTGCTGCGACTGTGGCATTTCTTACATGTTGTTGTTATAGCTGTGGCGCATTTTTATGACATTGCTTTTTCCTGCTTCGAAATTATTTCACGCTTTCTATGATTTACTACAATACTTTTTATTTATTTGATTTTTTTTTTCTTCTATCTTTACCTTAGCGTCTGTTGAAGACAATCAACAGCAGAAGACTTGCCATTTGGTATTCCATTTGCTCTTCAGGCGCTGCAACTCGATTTGTTCTATGCTTATGTTTTACTCATTTTTTTTCGTATGATTCTTGTAATATGTGGCTATATTTACGCGTTCTTGGTCTTGTAGCCATAATTTTTTAATGTTCAACCATTTATAATAAAGCAATTTGTAATAAAACATCTTTTTCGCATAAGTGTCAAATTGTTTCGTGATTTGCTGAGAAGTGGGTAAACGGTTGCCTATGTAGTAAGGGGTAGATATGTTTTAATATTGAGTCAGGTGGATGGTTAGTGTATAGATTTTAATATTTAAAATGAATTTAAGCTGCCAAACCTTATTTAATCGCTAATGTAATTAAAGAGGGCCAAATATAATCGTTTAGGCTTCACCTATTATTCCCGGCAGCGTCGAACTATTTAATTGCTTACTAAGTTATTTTCGCTGTATATTTCCCCTACTTGTTCCTATTTTAAGGTAATCACATGCAGTAGACGATATTAATGTGCCTAAGATGCACTTCACCTCGATGTTGTTTTTTTCTGGAAGTTTAAAAAAATTGTTGAACTGCAACAGCAAACAGTACCGAAAAACATTTGATAGAAAAGGCAAACCAGACAATAAAAACATTTCACTTCGGAATAATAAGGGAAGGCTGGTTTTCCGAATGGTCTTAGCTTTTGGGATTTTAAACCGTATACCGTTGATACAAATGGCTGGAAATATTCAGAATGAAATTTTGCAACAATTCAATAACCAGATCGAAAAAAAAACTTAATACATATTCGGAACAGGCAGACTAAAAATTTCTTAAATATTCTTTTTACTCACTCTTTTCACAAACTAAGTTTATCAATCCGGAGTCCTACCCAACGATGCATTGTTCGCCAGCGCTGGCTTTTCTGACAATCAAAAGAACAATTGGAAGAAGAAAAATTGGAAAAGTTTCGAAAAAATGTCGGAGAGTCTCCAAAAATCGTGGAAAGACTCCCAAAGAAAGCTGGAAAAAATACCGAAGTTTCTCAAAAGAACTCGAAAAGTATTCCCAAAAAACTTCAAAATAGTCCGGAAACAACCGAAGAATTAAGAATCTATTTGTTTGCTTTTTAATATGGGGTCACAAGTTTACTGAAGCCGTAGAAATAAAAAAAAACCATGACAAGGCTCCAATTCAGCCGGATCAATGCGGCAGAGGCGTGGAAAAATGGATCACTCAGATCTGGGCCGGCAGGAAACTATGATAAGAGCCTTTCTTCGCTGAAGTTTTTTGTATGCCTCTTTTTTCGCGGTCAACTTTTGAGCTCGCGCCTTTATTAGTGCTTTGTGACGATACATATATATCCTTAATGCCAAAGCCGAACAAGTTTATTACGCTAACGAGCTGTATGAGCTTTACAAGGACATGGACATAGTGCAGCGAAAATACATCGGCTTCACTGGCTTGGCCACAGAAGTTCCAGCTCTGAAAGTATTCAACTCGAAACCTGTTGATGGTAGCAGAGAAAGAGTGGAGCTCCCACTGCGATGGAAAAGCCGGGTAAAGAACGAATTGGCTTCATTTGGCGTCAGGTGGCTTAATACTTTCGATTGGTATATATTACAACGCTTTTATCAACTTGCAATGTTGTGTTCCAGAAACTTTCAATGTTGTGGATCCAGAAACTTTCAATGTTGTGGATCCAGAAACTTTCAATGTTGTGTTCCGACACCAAAGCAAAGCTTTGAAAAGCTCCTATAAAAAAGCATAGTGAATAGGGCGAGGTAGATGACATCTAGATGTCGCCCTATGTACTACGTTTGCTACACCGGAAATAGACGACACGCCATTTCTTTAAATAAAATTAGTTTGACTATTGTCAACTAAATCGAATGCTTTGTAAGTGAAGTGACTTGTGGCCCACTTGAGGTATAGGTGGACCAGTTGGTAACCACTTTGGGTCCAGTTGGTATCTAGTTCGTGGGACCAGTTGGAAACAGTCGGGGACCAGTCCGGGAACCAGTTGGGAACCGGATTGGGGCTACTTACCTTCGGACCAGTTGGGGACCAGTTGGTCTTTTTAAGCTCCTGTGGCCGTTTTAAGGGTAATTCTTGGGCTCCTGCACTGCCGCTCGGGGTTTCTGCCTTCTACGGTGGTAATTTTGGGCCGGGTTGCCTGTTTTGGCGGATTGTTGTGCTGTGTGCCGCGTATTACGTGTACCGGGTACCACTTTCTCGAGCGAATTGCTCTGGGGAACCTGTTGTGTGAGTTGCTGGCTTTTTGGCTAGACTTTGAGGAGGGTTTATACACGCATATCGGCGGAAATAGACGACACGCCATTTCTTTAAATAAAATTAATTGGTGCTCGTTTGTATGTACACACATATGTAAATGCATGTGTGTGCACCTTTCTATTAATATCGTTGAATTATTTTAATATCTATTGCAAAATTTTATTCAGACAGGACTAAAAAGTAGAAAATAAATAATATAAAAAAAACTTTTTAATATACAACGCTTTTATAAATGGACTAAAAAGTAGAAAATAATACTTCTCAGTCCCATAGAATTTGTTTTGATAACTTTTGATTTTGAAATTTTAGCAAAAGTCATTATAAACAATCTATGAAATTGAAAATGAAAA
>NW_023458567.1:16455184-16458018 GCF_013731165.1 Rhagoletis pomonella | reverse complement strand
TTCCTAATAAACAATCGTGGTACAAAGCTCAATAAAAATATTAAAAAAAAAAATAAAATGTTAACAAGCCACAATAACATTGACAAATATATATTTATTTTTACATTAAACAGTTGAGTACAAAATTAAAAAAATAGTAACAATTTTTGAATAATTAATTAAAAATATACTGGCCAGGATTTTTTTAGCCAACCCACTCGCAAAATATTTATTAACACCTTAAATTTCATAGAAAAAAGTTTTCATCCATTAAATAGATGGGTGAAGGTCCTGCCTTTGTCGGATCTTAGACTATAACGAAACAATTTTCCCTAAAAAGGAATGCATGAATTGGTGCTCAAATTTTAATAAACTGCATTCCCAGTTTTATATTATCAAGAGACATTTTTTCGAGAAATTGAAAGGTTGAAAGTTATGTTTAGTTTTATTTCATTTTTAATGTTTGGTACTTCATTTGTTTAAGGACTCTCTTGAAATTGTTTGACTATAAATTTTTCGTTCCTAAAAAAATTTAAATAAAGGTCGCCAAATACAAGAAAACTGTATGCCTTAAGCCAAGAGCTTAAAATTTTATATAAGAAATATCCAATGATTTTGATAGTTATTTTTTACCAGACCACAAAATTTCGATTAGCGTTAGCCGATGTGGGCTCGATTTTAAGAGTGGTCTTAAATTCAGTTTTTCTTTTGTGCAACTTTGTAAGATTAATAATTTGTCTTGGAAAGTCCTTGTAAATAGAACTTTTATGACACTTTTGAAAAACGAGGGTCTAAGTGACGCCTATATATGAACTTTTTTTGGGTTAAGGAGTTCAAACGGATCTTAAATTTCTGTGGGGTGCTTGAAAAAAATGAGTACCAAAAATTAAAACTAAGATTTGTTTTGTGGCAAATATGTACCATAAAATCGATAAAAAGAAAAATTTAGTAGGCGATTATCTCGAAGAAATTACGTTATAGAACAAAACTGAGTATACAATTTATCCACAATTGAATACTAAATACTTTATGGCCATATACATAAACATAAATACATCTCTCTTGTGGAAAATTTCAAAGGTTAAAAAAATATGTACAGCGCAATTGATTGTTCCTGTCACTGGGTCATACATTGCGTATACGCCACCGGTAACCATAAAAAGGAGATGCGATTAGTAAAAATTTTTCTGAATTGAAATATAGTTATTAATATACAGTAAATATTTTCGGTTTTATATGTAACATTTATTGCATTATTATATTTGTATTTTAAAGGAGCTGAAATTATCTTTAAATTAAAACACAGTCTTTTTTTTTGTTGCTAAGAAAACCCCGCTTTAATCCACATTTTTTAATTTCTTATATATCAGTTTCAATTACTTAGGCGATTTAGAAGCACATGTGTATGAGCTTTTTTACATATGCACATATGTATGCATATGTATTTTTTTTTTAACTTCGCCTTATAAAAATGCAGTAACAATACAAAATAAGCATGAATAATTAGAATATGTTAAGTGGGTGCGCCACTTATGCATCTGCAGCCATACCAACATATGCATATGCATAAGATACTAAAGTACTTGCATATGTATGTGTTAAATGTGAATACATATATGTATGCAAAATAATAATAATAATGCTTGTATAAAAATATTCACATAAGCACATCTCATTCTGATGAAGTGTATGCAAGTGTTGAAAAAGGATACAAAGGCAGCAGTTAGCGCTGGTACCTCTGTTGGTGCTGATGCCCCTGCTGCTGCTTTTCGTGGCACGCGGATTGACTGGCTGACTGGCTGGTGAGTTGAGCTTAGGTTTGCTTAGTGGACTGGATTTTTCTTTAGCGCAATTTAAGTGGTTTTCTTATTTTAAATGCACACATACGCACAAGCTCGCCAAGAATAACAAGAAAAGATAACAAAGAAATCATTTTTTTCGCATCAACATCATAATGATTATTACAATAATCAGCATTACAAATTTACACTTATATACATATATATATAAACGACAATGTGGCAATTCAAAATTCAACTGAGGATGTGTGATGAATTGAGTTGGCAAGAGTTGAACGGCAGGAGAGGGGAAGTTGAGCAGCGAAGGTGTGGCCGATGAGAGTATTGGGCTTAGTTTGAGTTGTTTCGTGAAAGACGATTTTAAAAATTTGCCTTGCAAATGCAACAACAACAAAAGCAATAAGAATGTTGGTTGTGTTAAGAATCATAATATATTTTAAATAAATACATGCATATGTATGTAAGTAGTTATAGATGTGTGTAAGTGAATTTATAAATATGCATTTAAGTTTATACCTTACAGCAAATCCAACTGGTGCAGGGCACTCGCTCAGCTAGTTTGAAAAGGGAAGCCATCCCAAATCAATGCTTTCAACTGTTGTTTTATTATGGCGATGTGCTACGAAGTGGAAATTTCCTACCTCTGCTGATTTTTTTGACTCCTTCTGAACTGGTCCCCTTTTTGATTGACCTGGGACCATAAGTTTTGTATGAAACAAAATTTTTAAGATAAAATTTTTTAAATTTTTGTTCTTTTCTTTTGAAGATTACATTTTATTTTATTTTTACTAAATGAAATCATTTCCTTCTAAAT
The DNA here is from genome assembly GCF_013731165.1 of Rhagoletis pomonella. NCBI lineage: Eukaryota > Metazoa > Arthropoda > Insecta > Diptera > Tephritidae > Rhagoletis > Rhagoletis pomonella. The sequence continues at coordinate 16,455,426 of NW_023458567.1, read as the reverse complement.
TTTTAAGCTCAAACACATTTTTTTGTTTTTTTTTAGAACAAAATTTTTTTTTAAAGTACAGATAAATTTGAAAATCTAATTGAGAAAACGGCCCTAAATTTATTAATTCTCCTGAAAACTCCTAACCGACTTCACTGCGATTTGAACTCGCGACCACGACCTTAGAGTCCAGAAAAAGTTCTGAAATTTGTAGGGCGAGATTAGCGCTTTTTCATACTGGCTCTAAATTTGCTGCTGGGTAT
>NW_023458567.1:16449433-16455084 GCF_013731165.1 Rhagoletis pomonella | reverse complement strand
CGAGATTAGCGCTTTTTCATACTGGCTCTAAATTTGCTGCTGGGTATGAAAAAGTAGGTGCCAAATGCATACCAACGCATTTTATAGAATAGTCCAAAAACACTTGAGTGTTTGTCTGCCTGACTTTTTGTCATGCACATGATAACTGTACCCGAGTTTTTTTCTCTATATTTACCTGCTGGCACCGAAACAAGCAGCAATTACAAAAATTCTTGATTACAAACACCCAATGGGAATTAGAAAAAAGAAAAAAATTAGTTCTGTTAAGCATACTATTTTTCAAAGACCATTTTAGGAAATATTTGGCTCCATCCTTGACCGCGTCGAAATACATATTTTGTAATTAGACTTATGTATAATATGTATATGGGAGCCTCCCAAAGCGTTCAAGAAAATGAAAATTCGACTAAATTGAAACGTAAACTTTACAGGACCCCAACGAGTATAAGGAGGATGTGTTGGACAAAAGGGCTTCATTTCAACTTAGGAAGCAATAGGCGAAACTGCACTTCAAGGTCATTGTGACCCAAAGTGGATCAAAGATTTTCAAGGGATCTTGCGAGCATCATAAAGCTATAATAATACCTATAGGCAGCTGTTTGGAGGACGATAAGGTGGAATCAAGCTGACATGTGATATCTTCGAAACTTTAATATCAACGAGCGGTGATTCCACGATTAGCGTAGTGGTTAACGTTCAAAAATGTTAGCGGTATCAAAAAGTAAAGGTCCTCGACCAAATATCATTTCAAAATTGCTTGTTCTAACATCACAAAATTCGGTTTAAATTTTACTTAATACGAGAACAATTTTAAAAGGCATTGACTTTTTGAATTTCGCAACACTACTCACGTCAACTGCCATCGATTAATATACTACTGTATACTTTAAGGTAGACAGCCACGTACAGAAAACAGAAAAAGTCAATTTCGAGTGCTGATTAAGCATTATTTTTTGCGTTAAAAGTCCATTACCGAAACCAAGGAAAGGCCTGATAAATACTGCTGGAATTCTGCGCCATCAATTTCAACTATTCTAAAGTGGTTTACTGAGTTACGTTATAGTCGTACCAATACAAGTGACGCCGAACGTTCAGGTTGCCCAAAAGAGGTCGCTGATAAAATCCATGGAATTATGTTGAAGAACACCCTATCTCAGCTGCCGATTCAAAAACGCCCTAGTGCGTGCTTGAAAAGAGTTCTGAGATATGGCATTTTCGAATTGGCTGCCCAGATAAGTCGTTCTACCACTCAGGCGACGATGTATCCTCTGCCAGGAAGTTAATTATTTTCATGTTTAAAATTTTCTTGAGTTACCATTTTCTCACTGGCTAGCCTGCGTTCTGATTTATACAATTTTATACAAATCTATGCCTGTACGTCTTCTTATAAGTATCAAAAACAGTGGCATGATGAAGCAGGGAAAAAGTAGTAAAAAGAAAAAGAGGAAAACAACAATATGCAGAAAGAATTTACAATGCAATTGAGTATGCAAATATTGCCTACTTCACATTCACACACAACTACACACGTACATACATACATACTATATGCGCGCGCTTAAGTAAGCTTGTAAAAAAACGCTCATTAACACAAATTTTTTTCCAACACAAGCGTAAAGGAAAAAATGAATAAAATAAAAACAAGAATATGCACACTTGTGAATATGCATATGGATGACGACATATGTATGTAGGAGAAGAATAAACTTTTCACAGCTCACCTTTTGACGTCTTTGTGTTATTACAGCTAGCTGTGCGAGTACTATGTACGAGTACGAGATGCTACAACAGCAGCCTTTCAGATCAACTACGTTGTTTTCGCTCATTTTTTAATTTCTATTTCCACTTGTGCTGCATCTGTCTTTCGTTTTGCCTTTATTTATTTTCATTTCAACCTCCTTTTCTACTTTGCGCGCATCCTTCATTTCTTGCGCTTGTAATTGTTGACGTGTTTTCATTGGACTATTGCATACATTTAGGCGATAGACCAATGTTACTGCGATACAACGGTGATAATAATAAAAACAAAAATAACAAAAGTGTTCAAGCAGTACGCCAGCAACACACTTTTCTCCTAGATTGACGAATGATGTGTAGGTGTCGCCGCCCATCACTTGCTTTGTTAGTATATTCGCTCTCTCGCCCTACTTTAGCCGCTTCAATGATACACACTAATAAAGGTAAGCGAGGTAAGCGTTGTTGTTTGTGTTGATGTCGCATTTAGTGTTACTGTTTTTTTTCAATTATTATAAAATGTTGCTGCAGCAGCTAAGCGCAAATTAGTACAAAAATAACAGCATATTAAAAGAGTGCGCACTTGTCGCCTCACTAGCGCAATGAAGGATAAATGCACGAATGTTTCTATATTTCTTCCACTTGTCACAATTACTAATCATCGCTAGTTGCCTCACTCGCCTAATTTCATGTTTGTCTAATAATAAAATTTAGAAGCCTAATAAAACTGGCTGACAGTTTTTAAGTTTATTATGCAGCAAAAAAATTAAAAATGTAGATTTGGGCTTATCTGAGGGTTTAAAACTTACCCTAAAAGTGTATGAGAACGCCTAATCGAGGTACTGAACTACAAACATGATGAGTCGCGGTTATTCCAAATAGGAAAATAGGCATTTCAAGGATACTTACAGTTGAAATGAACAAGTTCCTCTTATTTTGCATAGACTTTGATGTTAATGTAAAATCTTGAAACCAGTGCTGCGCACAGTGGTATCAAATTAGAGTTTACAAATTAGAGTTTACTGTTTACTGTTTACAAAATAGTCTAGAGTCGTCATTTTCAACCGATTTACTATTTTCTTTTGCTGAAAGTTTTAGAAGTTTTTCGCGCCAGTTAAACACAATAATAGGGTTCCTCAAAAATCGAAGAAAATTCAAACAATTTTTAATTGTTATAAAAACTGGTAACCAAAATTAAACTTTTTTAGGTATGTATGTACTTTTATAGCCCATCAAACTTTAGTAAAATATACGAAAATTCTTAGTTAAATTTATTTTCAAAATTTTTCTATACCTAGATAATAAACATTTTTAATATATTTAGTTTGGTAATTAGTTTGGTTTGCAGACAAACCGGTTTCGGCGTTGTGCCATCTTCAGTGTAATTTTTCGTTCATCTTACCACCCTGTCGGAAAAATCAACCACCACCAACAAACATTTTTAACCTTATTCATAAAAAATAAAGTAGCTTTAAAAAAGGTTTATAAACTGAAACATGTATGAAAACGTTATTTTATAAAGCTATTTAAACCTACTTTATGTTTATAAATAAGGCCATTAAAACACTTTTTTTCATTTTGGGGGAAGTTTGTGTTCAACTACTTTTAATTATGTAACAGTCATTAACAGGAATAGGAAAATCGACCTTCTTCAAAATTTAAAAATAAAAATCTACAAACCAGCAGCCGGATTACAACATTTACTATCTCTAATTTTGATCGCTAAAAATATCCAAAAGCATAGCAGGTACGCCTAACAACATGCAACATTTAGTTACATGCCCCTCATACTGCCGACAAAAATTTAGCGTACCGATCGTCAGAATTCCACTACTAGCGTGACATGTAATTCTCAAAAAATTTCATCCAAAAAACTTAATAAAATTTGTTGAAAAATTAAGGCTTTTGACTATTTTGAATAGTAGTTTCCAATTTGGCACCACTGCGATCCGTTCAACTTGCATTCCTATAACTGTTAAGGCTCCGTTAGTATAAGATAATACTATCTAGACCTGTCTGGAGATGTGGCTTTAGTTTTCCATTTCCTTGATTATTAAAAAAAAAATTGTCAAGAGATTTATCGCTGACACACCAATATGTTCTTTTCCTTAGATCAATTTGTTTAGTGGTGCTCCTCCCTGAAAGCTAGTACAACCTAAAGTTTTTTTTTATTATTCCGGACACCAGGTAAATTATTTAGCTACCTCCTATAAAGATCGAAAAAATCTTCAGCTCAATTTGGGACTGAATGGCAGTAGACTTATGTTGGAGCTGAAAACCGAAAGAGAATGTGCCTCGCCCCTTGTCAATACATCTGAGTCAAAGATGCGCCAACTCAGTCTAGCTATTGTATTGTTCTAACGACTTTCATGGGCTTTATTTGCAACTTAACTGATATTCTGATGTATCTAGTAGTTCCTGCTAAAAGGTTACGGTTCAATTGTATGCTTCAAAGTCCCACGTTTCGGCTATTGAGCGACGATTTCGTTACCTGGCGCCCACAATGAATTCATTTTGCAACGCAGTTTCCATTCACTCCCATCTCTGGATAACTCTTAAAGAGGTACAAGCGGTTGTAACACTAGCTGAGTGCCACTTTTCGTCAATTATCGAATCAGGTGCTATTTCTTTTTGGTACTTTATAGAAAACGTTCCAAAAACTCTCGGCGCCCGATACTCGGATAATTATCTCCCACACCACAAAATGAAAACATTGGCACACCTTCGTCAAAGGTTCCCATAAAATTAACTATGTAGACATATATGTGGCCATTCTGACTTCTCGAGTAATGAGCTTCTAGCTTGGTAAAGTGTATTTTAATCTCTTGGCAATAAAATATTAGGGTAGCACTTTGCCAGATGCAAGACCACTGTGGCGTCAAAACAAGGAAGCCGCCCTCTTTGCAACCCTAAGCTTTGAAATCGGCTAGAAATCTCTGCCCCCGGATGGGGGATGGATCTTTTGTTTTAGTTCTTCTTTTCCATCGTGGCATGCACTGCGTTTAATCAAGTGTGGTCAACGGCTCTTCAAGGTACCCTTATAGCGGATAAGACATAGCAATCCTACTGAATACATTTTCCTCTCTGCCTTAAGTTAAGTATCCGTGGAGAGCTATACAAAGAAATAACGAGTCAACATTGATTGTAATCTCAATTGTAAGTGCAAAACACACAAGAATTTTCGTATTTCATTTTACACCGATTGGTTTACCATTACCATCACTATTATCATTTCTAGTACCGCTACCATTACAATGATTATTAAAATTATCATTACCATTACCATTACCAAATACCCTTGCCATTAACATTCGCATTACCATTGCCATAACCGTTACTAACACTATCACCATGCTATTACCATTGCCATTACTAATATCATTACTGTTAACATAACCATTACCATTACCATTACATTTACTATTGCCAATACAACTAGCATTACCATTAACATTACCAATACCATTACCATTAACATTACCATTACCATTATCATTACCGTTACCACTACGATTACAATTACTATTACCATTACTATATCTTTTCTATTAATGTTACAAATACTATTATTTTTTATTATCAAAAATCTCTACATCAAAACCGTATTGTCGATATTACATCCCAGCGTATAAAACAATGCAATGCTTTTTTTCGGCAACTTTAAATAAAAGTAGTAATTAAAATATTTCTCATTTAATTAAATACCAGTGACAAAAGTATTACTTACTTATATTTTCAACCACACCACCAAGAGCAATCAATTGTTATTACAATAAAACCACAAAACTATGCCGAAGTAATGAACTTTCAGTAATTCCATTTTACCCATTTCAAATGCATTGCATAGAAACCTTTTTCAAAAACATCAATACCAAATTAACTCTCCATGCAGACAAATCAAAAATAACTATGCAAAA
>NW_023458567.1:16440367-16449423 GCF_013731165.1 Rhagoletis pomonella | reverse complement strand
TTTTTGAACTCTGCGACGCTTTTTCAGTTAAGAGGAAAAATCCTGCATTTTTTCCAAGCAAAAATTTTAAATTTCGTTGGTACTCGTAATGCACATTAAATATTGTATACCAGCTTGCATCTACATAAGTACATATTGCTTACACTCTATTCAAAGCATTAAATTTCCCGACAAGCAAACGTTTGACGCATCACTTCCTTTATTTAAATATACATTGGTTTTCCTCCCAACTCTGAATAAAAGGGGCGGTTCGCACGCACATTTGCGTTGCTCGTTTAGGCGAAAAAAAATGTACAAAAAAAACGTAATTTTTCCAATTTTTTTTATTCCTACTTCTAATGCCGCGCATTTTTGGTGTTGAAAAATTGTTGTATTTTTCAATCAAACAAAAACTTTGAAAAGCAAAAAAAAAACTATAAAATATACAAAAAGCGCTAAAGTGGGCGCTTGTTGTTGATTTCGGTTTTCTTTTTTAATTGAAGTCTCAATTTTTCACGGCATTGTTAAGTGATTCTTTGTGGTGGCCGACACCGTCGCGCACGTGACGCGTTTGATCTTTTTCAGTTAAATTTTTTTACGATTTTTTTCGAGTATTCCGCATGATTTTAAACGCACTTTTGACATTTGATAGCAGCAATTGAAGCGTACCGATGTTTAAGCAAAAAAAAAAACACCTTCTGTCGTGAGAAAGCGACATTTACCTTCCGCTTAAGTAGTCAGACGAAATTTTATAATTTCATCTTTATGGGCAGTTTATCACGTTATATGAATGCCCCACGCATTTCTTTGAGAATTCCCTTCATCCATTTAAAGACCTTCTGAAAAAGTGAACTAAATTAAGAAATTAGCGACAATTTAGCCAGACTGTTTTTATGTACAAAAATTTGTGTCCTCTTTTTACATGATCGAAAACTTATGTCAAACTTTTAATCTACCAAAATATATATCAAGGTATTTTATGACCAAAGTTTATGTTATTTTTCCATGACAAAAAAAAAATCTTTAGTTTTTTAGTAACCAAAAATTTGAGTTCATCTTTCTTTGACCAACAATTTATGTCCGTGTTTTAAATGAGCAAGAACTAATACTCAGTTTCCACAAGACAGAAATTAATGCTAATTTTTTATGTTACCCAGAATTTATGCAGATTTTTCAATTATGCTCAATTTTTTCCAAAAATGTTGTTTATTTTTACATTAGCAAAAACCATCAGTCGATCTTTTAATTACCAAAAATTTATGTTCAGCTTTTATGTGACCAAAGATTTATATTCAGTTTTAAAATAACTAAAAATTTATGTCCAGTTATTACATGGCCAAAAATAATGTCCAGTTTTTACACGACGAAGTATACAAATTAGAAAGAATTCGTGTAAAATTTTCACATTTATGTTCAGTTTTTAGATGACCAAAAATTAATGGCATTTTATTAAACCACCAAGAATTGTTGCCTAGTTTCTACTTACCGTAAATTTATGTCCAGTTTTTAGATGACCAAAAATGTATGTCCACCTTTTATATGACCAATAATTGTTGCCATGTTCTCAAACGACCAAGCCTGCATACCCAATTATTAAATTTGCAAAAATACAAGGCCAAGCTTTCCTTTGCTCCGTTCATATAAGCCGCCTGCTTTTCCTCTTCCGGTCTCTGCTTTAACTCACCTCATTGATAAACATTAAATTATAACCGTGGAGAAAATTTTCCGCGCAGCTGACTCGTTTAATTTAGTTTCCTTTCAAAAACAAAAAAAACACAGACTGATAGTATTTTAATTTAAAACCTCCGCCAACCAGTCGCAGAAACAATGAGCCAAGCAACCAATCGGCCAACTGGCAATGGCAATACAAAAGTTGTTATCTTTTTAATGTTTATTGTATTTGTAAAAATCATAAAAATCACAAAAATAAAATAAAGATTAAAAAGAAAGTCCCAAAAAAAAAATTTTAAGAAAAAACTGAAATCACACAAAAATTACAAAAAATCCGGAAATATGCAAAACAAAGGCTGAGAATGAATGCCAGCTAGCAGCCGGCCAAGCATGACTTCTGATACCGAACAAGGATAATGGGCCATAGATTACCGATGCCGTTACTTACGACAAACAAAAAATAGAAAGAAAAAAAAAACAAACAAAATAAAATAAAATATGTGAAAGGTTGCTTTTTTGGCTAATGCCAAAAGCCAACAACAATGAAATGCTATATCAAACCAATGCAAGGCAATAATACTAAGTGTGTGCTTGGTGGCGCATCTCACTCACAAGCACAGATAGTAGAGCACAATAATTTAAAATTTAAATTTGAAAAATTTTTAATCGGATAAAGCTCGAATTTTGTAATCGAAGTGAAAGTAAAGGCAGTCGCTGAAAATTTTATGCAAAGCAAAAGTCAGCCAGCGTCTGTAAGGTGGAGAAGACGTTCAAGTCGTTGTGGGTTGCGCGCCGCCCTAGCTTTGGTAAAGGGTTAAAGGAAATCGCTTGCCAGACGCGGCAGGATGCGCTCGCCGCTATCATTACAAGTTTGTTGTTATTATTGTAATTTCGTTTTTTTTTTTTGTTTTCCTCTGCTGCTGCTGTTGCTACTACTTTTGTTTTTATAGCGACGATGTGCTCGGTTATCCTTTTTTGCTGAAAGCCAGTCAGCTTTAGTGGCTGCCAGCGTGAGTATCAGATGTTGGCGGTGGTGTTGTTGTTGACATGAGCTCGCTCTCATTCCCACTCATATATGGCGCAAGTCAATATTTCGACAAAGTTAACCCTTTTAATTTTCTTTCTTATTTTACATACATACATATTCATGTAATTCGCTTGATGCTAAGCAACAGTGGGACAAAAACGTAATCGATTATTTCAAAACTCAAAAACATAAAATCAAATTAGAAAAAAGTAATTTGTAGAACCGGTTTTTTGGCGATTAACTGAAAGTTGATACGCTTGGCAATGCACTTTCGGATCGTTTATTGTTGTCTTCATATTTTATTCACTTTTATTCTTGCTTTGCTAATATTCTTAAGGCGATATCTGATCGTCATTAATATTTAACCCCTTTATCGTAGGCATCACGAACATACACATGCATGAAGGCAACTGCATATGATTACGCTCATAAAGCAACCCTGTATGCTATTAAAAGTGTGCAGCGAGAAAAGCCAAAAGAGAATAACGAATTAAAAAATTAAGTATCGAAATGCACAGTAGATAATACACAGAGAGAAACGTTCGTATGATGGTGTTTCCTTTTAAAAACCGTAGACAAACGATTTCAACTAGGCCACGACATAAAAATTCCACACAAAATTAAGAGAAAGATCTTTTGTAACTTTTCTCTGAAAGTTTTCCTTTTATCCATACTGGGACAAGGTGGCGCTTAAGCTTCTTCTCGAAGCACATTTTCCATACGGTCTGGGTATGGGAATAGCATCCGTGTTGGGTTCGTTGGCTTGCTTCATAGCGATAAACTCTTTCAAGTCTTTAAGTCAGCTGGGTCAGTCGACCGAATACCTGTCCAGTTGAAAAAAGGCTATGGTGGAATCTCGACTCTAGTTTCATTGTGCGTGGGTACATACCCAGGGCTTGCAGAGTGGTCAGGATGACGTTTATACCGAATGTCGGCAAAAGTTCGTTTCATCTCTTAGACCAATAAGTCTCCTTTCGTTTGTGTTCAAAACTCTGGAGCAACTACGTGCGTTATTATTAGAACCATTATTCCTAGCGATCACTTTTTTAGGAGCTCAAAATATGCACATCATGGGTAGGTCGGTTGAGATCAACTTACTCACAATCGCGAAGTCGATAGAGGAATCCTGTGAGCATAAAGTTTTCACTGGGGTTGCCCTTCTTGACTCCGAAGGGCCTTTTAAATATTTCCTTTCGGAAGATTGCTGGGTAAGTTTGGGGTCGACCTCAACCTACTTAAGCTTATATACTACACGCTATGTAACAAAACTGTCACAGTGGAGTGGTTGCATCGCACAGGCACTTCCTTTCCCCCCTTTCTTTAGATTGTGTTCGTAAACGACCAGTTAAAAGAGCTGGTGAGTAGGGGCTTCCGAAAGATTGACTATGCGAAAGTAAGTAAGAAAGAATTATATGATACGCCACTTGACTCTTCGTTCGCCTAGCTGTTTCTGAAGAAGTCCAGCACTTATGCTTGTTTCTAGTCGAAAAGTTGTCGTGGAAGAATAGCTTTGAGTAAATAGTAAAGAAGGTATCAGTGATTCTCTATTGCTGCAAAGGGAAAATGTGAAAAATGTGGTCACTCCTAAAGAAATTTCCTGACACTATGAAAGTCCTCATATGCTGGAATGTACTAAAGAAGACTAGACAAGTTAAAAAGCTGGTGCGGATACAGTTGCCGCCATCATTGAAATGCTTTATGGGGTCCTCTCCTCGCCCTAGGAATCAGGGCGCCCTTAGGACCACTACCACTCCCGTAAATGACGCCATGCTGAACATAGAGCCCATCACATCATAGGCAGGGCTGCTGTACCAAGTGCTTTAATCGGATTTGAATACTTTAAGTAGTATAATTAGAGGCTTCGACTTTCTGCCTTAGTGAGCATTAGTGAGCTTTTTTCAATTCATATCCCCTAATGTTGACTGGATTTGAGACAGAAATTGGATAGATACACCGGTGAACTTCTACGAGGATTTATCGCATATTGAAGGAAAATTTGGTGAAATTATCTTTTACAGGAAACTTTGCAGCAACCTCAAGTTTAGTCGTCCAGATCACTGTAGTGCTTTTTAGAGAGGTGAACATCTACTGGAGTAGCCAATGGGAGAGCAAGGCTTTGGGCTCACTAAAGCTCTTTTCTAAGGCACGCCGCACATTAAGCTTTCATGGCGAACACATGTATTTCAATGAAGCTCTGTACATCACGTTTTAGCCTAATCATAAAAACTTCATGAATAGAAGAGCCCAACATTGTAAGGCGCTGGCCGTTTCGATATCGGCATTTGCTTACTTTTTTGTGTTGAAGTAAAAATTATTTGTCATTTCGATAGGAATTAATTTAAAATGAATTATTTCGTGCTAAAATTCGCGCAAATTGTATTGAACCATAAGAAATATTCTCAGAAGCGTGTGGCTGAGAAAGAACGGCCAGAAAATGTGTTATGTGTAGAATGTGTTTATTAACTGGTGACGTGTAGGGCGCGCTAGTGTGCAGTCGAGTCGTCATGCATTCGTTTCGGCATGAATAAGCGATTACTCTACTATGATTAGGCGCGCAATGTACGGAATGCCTAAGATAGAAGGGAAATGTCTGGTCTCTCTTTCTGTTGCGTCTGATTATTTTTAAGTCATATTTTTATGATATTAGGACTTCTTAGATAGCGATATTTGCAGGAAACTGCGTTGCAGCTGAGTTGGCCACGAAGGACATTCTCTAATCAGTCCATCGCGAAAAGAAATAGGATGTAAGGGGATTTCTCAAAGCCGCAATTTCCAAGTCCGTTGGGTGAATTAAAAGGCCCTAGGATTCTTGCTTAATAGCAATTTCCAATCTGGTAAAGAGCCTTAGTAAAGGCACTTTCCGTTTTGCTTCTTTTGTGCTTTACTGTATACAGCGAAGATAGTTCCACTCAAGGAAACCCCTCCGCTGAGTTTGAAGTCCATTTACGAACTGAAAGGAAGGGAAAATTTTCAGCTATCGCGCTCAAAATCTAGATTCTTACCGAATAGCGATGTGAGTATGAGGTAAGACTCTATGGGCATACTTAAGTAAGTAGGTGCAGAGGTCCTCTAAATATTTTTTGGGACTACTTATCTAACAGCTGCTTAAGAATGAAGGCACTAGACAATTCATGCTACTGGACTGTAAGACGCCAGATTCAAATGAACTTGAAACACGCAAAAGCAGCAATTTTTCTTCCACATTTACTGTTTCTCTCAGTGCACACCAACCGCGAATGGCCAACTTAGGGGTGCCAAAAGTAAATGAAAGGGGTGTGATGCTGTTGATTAGTTCAACGTTTATCGAGTATGCTCAGAGTTGATAACGCGAAGCCAAAGACAATACCCATACCAAAATGGTTTCGGGAAGAGAGTGAGCAAATGAAAACAACAAGGATAATTAAAAGTAAGAAAAATATACAACAAACGCGAAGGAAGCCAAAGCAAGCCGTTGGGAAAGGGTTGAATTGGCAAATAAAACAAAAGGACGAGCATGCAAATGCAGGATAAGCTGCTGAAATGGGACTCTTATGGCGAAGAGCAGCGCAACGCAGCTATAAGAAACCCAATTTAATGACATTGCGCGGCTGAATGCCTAACTGCCTGCCGACTGGTTCAGCAACAAGCTCGCCTGTGCACTAAATTACAAATAAAAGAAACAATCGAATTTTAATCAATTCGCGTCTGTACGAATTTGCATATATGAAAATTCACGGCAGTGCATGAAGTGTAGTCCTGTTTTGGTTTAGCTTGCAACCCGCACTTTTTATTGTTTTAGACTATTTGCGCGCGAAGAACTCGTAATAAATGGCTTGAGACGAATGCCGCGTGCACGAAAATACAGCAAGAAGCAACAGCAATGTGGGCAGCGGGCGGTCTGGTTGAAAGGTTAACTGGCGGACTGGTTGGTGGACTGTCTGTGTACTTCTTGCAGTGCGTTCCGCCGCTACAAATGACGTCCTTGCCTGCTACGCGCGTGTTTGACGTTATTCCTTTTTAAACTTTTTTCTTTGCTGTTTCCTGTTTTTGTTGGGCTACGCTTGACTTCCGTTTGCGGCGTCGGAAGTTAACACGTGAACGGGTTATTATTTCACGCGATGACCCGCAATGCCGCTGCGACGCCTTCGACATTAAGTGAAGGGAGAGAGCAGCGCGTTTCGGGGGTTCAGCTGTAACGGCCTTTGGTCTTTTACTTACTTTTTTTCTTGTTTGAAATATTTTCGTGGTTTATATTGCAGGCGGGGATCTAACGAATGCCGCATGAGTTAAATAAGAATGTATTGACTAAATAGGTTTTGTTCCTTTAAAGTTTTATTTACAGAGCAATTTTAATTTTTTTAATTAAAAATAAATTGAATTGTAATATAAATAATTTAAAATATCTCAGAATCTAAAGAAAAGGTTGCCCTTTTCTATTCAGACTCTTCATAATATAAACTATTTTTAGATATTTTTTCTCGCCTGGGTAGCGGTTCAAGCTTCTATTTATGCTTCTGAAAATACCAACATACCAATCTGAGGTACCAAGGTCAATCCCCGGTCTAGTGCAGTCTTGTCTGAAGAAATTAACTTAGAATTTGGTATACATTTAGTGTTTCTCCTTTGAATAGCTCCATTATCCGCTCTGTTCGATTTAAGCTCCGACAATGCCCAGTACTTCCAATTGATAGATGATAGGAGCAGCGATACCAATTCTCAACACCGTACCGTCCGTCTGTGGCTTCCTCATTTCACCTTCATTTTCATATCAGTATGAAATATATTTTAATTTCCTGGTCTCTACAGCCTTGGTCCTTAAGTGTTATTGCCGAGTGCGCTGAGCTTAAAGTTAGGTAGGTTTAGGAAGGAATAAGCAATGTGAACTTCTCACGCTGCTTCGTTTTTGAACTTCCTGTTACATATGTACATAAGTTGATTGCCTAGTGGCGCTACTATGAAGTTTCTGAGGTACAACGTCTTGAAAAATCCTGAAGTAAGGGTCGGGACAGATGTTTTCTGACGGGAACTCTCCAACAGTCGCAAGTTAAGCCGTCAGCTTCCTGGTATCATTAATGAACCAGATATTGTGTTACTTAGATACGTAACATCGGTAAAGACTCTGATATCTATTGTGCGAGATAGGTATTTGTACTTATTGAAGCCACACCCAAACACTAGTTGGCAAAAGATTTGAAAGCCTAGAGAAATAGCTAAGAAGATGTTCTCACCGAGCAAGGAGTGAGCGGGTTTATTTTTGATTATCTGTTTATTGCTATTTCGGCCTTCTTATCTGCTCAACGAACGCTAGGAAAACGTAAGGATATATACAGTCTAAATCAGTTTCAGGCCCAAGGTACACAATTTGGTCAAGGAAGCATTTGAGGCCAACCAAACCACAACTTTTATACTCAAAAATTGACCTTGAGTTGTACAACACCGAGGCTTAAACATTTACATTCTCGCTTCCTTAATGAAGATGGGGAGCTTCCTGAAAATGATATGAGTTGGCTTCAGAACTTCGTTCTGGGCACGCGTCGCTTACAATTCGATTGAAACACAAATAAAAAAATGTTTACGTCATGTTTCTTGACAAAGTAGTTATTGGTGCTGTTATATCGAAGAGTTTCTATAGTTCTAGGAGTTTTCCAATCACATTTAGAATTAGTCGTTACTAATCTATTGAAGCCTTGCGAAGAACAGAATAATGTATAATAGAGATCCATAGTAGTAATTTACTTTACTGATTTATTAATTTGTGAGATTTAGGATTATAAACGACACCTCAGGGAGGACTATAGGAAACAGAAGCCGATTTGCATGCCAAAATATATTAATCATTCGCTTGCTTAGTACAGAAGCGCTAAAAGCTATCTTCACCCTGATTAATACCAATCTTTCTCAGAAATAAGTGGATCAGACTCAGAGAGTCAGTGCTGTGGGCAATAGACAATAGGTGTAGGGACTTATAATTACCGAAATGCAATTAAGAAGGATGGCAAATGATAGCCAATTGTTACTTCAACAGTAACATACGAGTGGGATTCACATTCATAAGAGAATGGAGAGGAAACCGAGTGGCCGATAAAGTGGATAACTCGCTCTCTACCGATAACTAAAAGATGGACTGCGATGGAGAAGCGGACATATACTTATTCTAAAGAACTCGGTGTCGCTCTTTCTCTAAAACTAGCAAAGGATACTAGCTTATTAAAGTTGGAAGATTTAGGTATCTTTGCAACCTGTTGTACCAGAAATGCATTCACGGCGTTATTAGCAAGAGAATCTCCGATTTCCAAATCTAAGCTGCAAAACTGAATTACCATCAGTGCCTCAGTCAATGAACGTCACCCTTGGAAGGGTTTTCGGACACAGGGATATCGAAGGCAACGATTTGGAAAAA
>NW_023458567.1:16438871-16440267 GCF_013731165.1 Rhagoletis pomonella | reverse complement strand
CTAAAGGCAATTGACAACAGCCAACGAAAAAGTTTTCTATACTTAAACTCGCTAATAAATTTTTAATAAGCTTCACTCTTAACAACGACAAGAAATTTTTTAATAAATTGTTGTCGAAATATTTGAAAGAACATACAACTGTATCCACACGTCTCGTATGTATAATAAATATATGCTCGTACACCAATCATCCTGCCAATCATTCATAGCAAATTCACAAAGTTTACTTCACCCCTCCTCCATCGCCATAACGGAATCTGAATCTCAGGCGCACTTGAGTCAAAAATTCTTAACTCACCTACACTGCGGGAATTGCTTCTTTGACAGTCAATACATATAAAGCGTGCTGGAGATTGAACGCAGCTCTAAAAAAAAAAGTTGCTGCTTCGCCCCCGCGTACGTTCGCTTGTTTTTAATATGTCAAGCATGCAGCTTAATGGCTTCTTTAACAACTACAATAATAATAATAATAAGGCAACAAACATTGAACAAAGCATGAAACAAATTTAGAAACTCAATGCCAAACAAGCTTGACTGCCACTTGACGTGCGGAGCGTGGAAAAGTGGCGGTGGATAATATTGAAAATGCATCAATGATATTGAAATTACTTAAAAGCCTTAAAAAGCCACCTTTCAACGAATATAACCGCAGTTAAGAAAGGCACAAGCAACAAGCTCTCGCAGCCCACCTACTCACAAAATAAAAGTTTGTTTGTATAGAAAATCCAGCGACTTAACGGTAGATAAAAAAGAACGCATCACTGACATCATTTGCAAATATTGACAGTTGAAGTTGTTGCGTTTCGCCTGCGGCGGAATGAGTCCTTGGCGGCAGCGGATCAGCGTCTTACGGCAGCGACAAGCATCTCAATGTCACTGTGGCAACACAGCGCGCTGAGATGTTGAAAAATAATTTAATAAATACTTGGAGGTGGGGTTTGTACTTGATGGATTTCCACTTATTTGTATTGGAATGAGTTTGTCCTGCTTTGGATGCTGAATGGGGAGAATTTCGTTGATTTCTTATTAATTTAAAATTTGGGCTCGAAATGTCAAGGAAAGGTGCATCTGTAAAGAGAACATATTTATTAGAATTTACCTGAGATAAAAAGACGATAAATATTAGAAAATCAGTTAGTTTTTTACCTTTTGTGTGGCCCGATTGCTTTTATGCTAAAATGTCTGAAACACTAATTGTTTTTGGTATCAAGAACTGCAGCCTAGGGCACACGCTTCTTATGCTTACAAAATATCTTTCAACGAGGAATTTTTATTATTTCCTAATAGAGATCGGCTTTCCTTACACCCTGAAGGTTGGTTACTCGGCACAAGAACAACTAACCACTAACCATACTAACGGGTGATTTTTTTGAGGTTAGGATTTTCATGCATTAGT
>NW_023458567.1:16437155-16438771 GCF_013731165.1 Rhagoletis pomonella | reverse complement strand
ACGATTTGGAAAAATGTGGAATCAAGAGAATCGTGGCCTGACTATAACAGAATCAAGGCCCAGGATATTAACATATTGAAGACAGAAGTATTCAGATTCATCAATCATGTGGCAGGGCCCTTAGATATTTAAATCCAAGGCAAATACAGGGCTTCCGTATTGTAGAAATTTCCACAGTTGTCAACTAGAAGATATCGGAAAAAATCCAGCGCTTCCTGAGAATTTCAGGTAAAAAGAATAGAAAGACTCAAAATAAGTAAAGTAGGACGGTTAGTGGTTAGTTGTTCTTGTGCGGAGTAACCAACCTTCAGGGTGTAAGGAAAACCGATCTCTATTAGGAAATAATAAAAATTCCTCGTTGAAAGATATTTTGTAAGCATTAGCAGCGTGTGTCCTAGGCTGCACTTCTTGGTACCAAAAACAATTAGTGTTTCAGACATTTTATCATAAAAACAAACGCCTGAACGAAGTGTAAAAAACTAACTGATTTTTTAATATTTATCGTCTTCTTATCTCAGGTAAATTCTAATAAATATGTTCTCTATACAAATGCACCTTTCCTTGACATTTCGAGCCCAAATTTTAAATTAATAAGAAATCAACGAAATTCTCCCCATTCAGCACCCAAAGCAGGACAAACTCATTCCAACTCAAATAAGTGGAAATCCATCAAGTACAAACCCCACCTCCAAGCATTTATTAAATAATTTTTCAACATCTCAGCGCGCTGTGTTGCCACAGTGACATTGAGATGCTTGTCGCTGCCACAAGACGCTGATCCGCTGCCGCCAAGGACTCATTCCGCCGCAGGCGAAACGCAACAATTTCAACTGTCAATATTTGTAAATGATGTCAGTGATGCGTTCTTTTTTATCTACCGTTAAGTCGCTGGATTTTCTATACAATCAAACTTTTATTTTGTGAGTAGGTGGGCTGCGAGAGCTTGTTGCTTCTGCCTTTCTTAACTGCGGTTGTATTCGTTGAAAGGTGGCTTTTTAAGGCTTTTAAGTAATTTCAATATCATTGATGCATTTTCAATATTATCCACCGCCACTTTTCCACGCTCCGCACGTCAAGTGGCAGTCAAGCTTGTTTGGCATTGAGTTTCTAAATTTGTTTCATGCTTTGTTCAATGTTTGTTGCCTTATTATTATTATTATTGTAGTTGTTAAAGAAGCCATTAAGCTGCATGCTTGACATATTAAAAACAAGCGAACGTACGCGGGGGCGAAGCAGCAACTTTTTTTAGAGCTGCGTTCAATCTCCAGCACGCTTTATACATATTGACTGTCAAAGAAGCAATTCCCGCAGTGTAGGTGAGTTAAGAATTTTTCACTCAAGTGCGCCTGAGAGTCAGATTCCGTTATGGCGATGGAGTAGGGGTGAAGAAAAACTTTGTGAATTTGCTATGAATGATTGGCAGGATGATTGGTGTACGAGCATATATTTATTATACATACGAGATGTGTGGATACAGTTGGATGTTCTTTCAAATATTTCGACAACAATTTATTAAAAAATTTCTTGTCGTTGTTAACAGTGAAGCTTATTAAAAATTTATTAGCGAGCTTTAAGTATAGAAAACTTTTTCGTTGGCTGTTGTCAATTGCCTTTAG
>NW_023458567.1:16381462-16437055 GCF_013731165.1 Rhagoletis pomonella | reverse complement strand
TTTAAGTATAGAAAACTTTTTCGTTGGCTGTTGTCAATTGCCTTTAGCGGCAATTGATGAACTCTAAAAAGTGTACAACAAATTTTCAAGCGGCAATTATGGTTGGGGGCACGGTAGAAACTTCCTGTATAAAAAAATTGAGGAGTTGTTTGCCTTTAAACAATGTACGATAGCAGTTTTGAGCCTAGCCTAGTACTTGAAATCACAAAGATATCCTAAAAATTTGGACTTGGGATTGAAAATTCTTTTTTCAGGGACATCACAGTTGGGATGATTATATCAAAAATGTAGTTGTTTACAAATTACGAAGAGGTGGTTCCTAAATTACTTCTAAATAAAAAATCGTGGTTTAAAAAAACTACAGAAAAAAGGCTCTCCAGTTCTATAGCGACGGAACAAAACTAGAAACCAGGGTGGACGACAAAGTATTTTCGGAACAACTAGCGCTCAAAAGAGACTCATTACGTCTACTAGATAAAAATAACGTCCTTCATATTAAGAAGCGCCAGAACAGCTGCGATACCGACCCTACTTTACTAGAAGTGTCAACAACTTCCGAACGGCTCATTACATTACCTGAGTCCGTCATATGCAACTCAAATACTATAACTGACTGTCGCGGTAGTCAGAATAAGTTGAACAGTTCGCTTTTCAACAGCTATGTGTAACGAAACCAGGTAACATTCCAAACGATGTGGTGATGAAGGACTTCGCAAGAAGTAGTTCGTGTCTTAAGTGTTCGCCCTTAACCAGATTAGGTAAGATGAAATATATACTATAGATGATTGCTAAAAGTTAATGCACAGAAGGCAAGTAAGATAGTCGCAAAAAATCCACATGCTGGGAGGGATTTGGAGGACTATTGCTAAATCTTGGCAACGTACATTTTAATAAGGAAAAGAAGGGTATGTAGCCTTAAGACATCTGCTTTGTTAGTAGGTATCCCACATTTGCAGAAGCAGTTGAAAGGCGATTGAAACTTATCATTTCAGAGTTTTATATGAAGAAGGAATCGAAATTCACAGTCAGAGTGTCCAAGCATTCCGGCGCAATGGTAGCAGGTATAAGGTCTCTTGAAAAATAAGAAGACCCCTGTTCCAGATAACGTCCTCCTCATCTCTCTCACCTACATCAACTACATATTACGAACATTAGGGTGAGCCCAAAAATTACGACACAAAAATAAATAAACTACGAACACAAATGTTCAAAATAACCGAAATAACTTTCTACAAGATAATAACATCAAAAACAAAACCATGATTTCAGGTGCATCCTCCATGCGGTCCAAGCACATGATACGAACCCACTCGTACTACAAACCGAGCTGTCGGGGACATCTTCACCCCGCCAAATGGGTGGGCTCTCGATGCAGGATACTTAAAAGATAGGAATATGGAGAACGAAATAGTCTAAACACGTACTAAGGGTTTATGACGGTCAAATAATGTATCGAATAGCGCTAAGTGTGCGAGAAACTCGCAAAACCTTCCAATTAAGTGCCTCGTCTGGCACAAATTTAGGAAATGCGACAATCACCAGCAGTACGCGCTGCCATTCCCAACCCAACATCAAAGAATAAAAAACAAAATTATTTTTCTAATAGCGATCGCCCCTCGGGAGGCCATGGCAAACATCTAAGTTTATTGCTGCCATGAAAAACAGCTTCTCATAAAAATACAATCGCCGTTCCTAGTCGACGTAGAACTGTAGGTCTCTCCCTTTGAGTGACAATATCAAGGCGCTCACAATAGGGTTGTTTCCAATAATATATAGGTTCTGCCTCCGAAGCGAAACTGCAAGTTAAGCTACAACCTAGAAGACGGATGGCAAAACAATTGGATCCTCATTGCCATTGACGCAGAGCCAATAGTTCGAAAAACAATTTAAATCCCGTTTCGCAATCGACGTAAGTACTTTGTAACTTCTCCAAATGGAACCCTTGCATTAAGAAGAAAATTGGCTGCCATATCTTTTGGCAGACGAAAAGACTGACAAATGCTCCGAGTGGAGATCTGAACTAAAGAATTTAAACCATGTTTAGAGTGAATTACCATTATCTGCCACTGACTTATTTCCAAATGTTGGCTTTCCTCAGTTTGGAGACGTCCTGAGTAGACTAGGCAAAAATATCTCTCGAATTGCACTACTCTCTGCTTCCACCAGTGTATAAACCTTAGGTGATATACGGAAACTGCTTCTATGCTTTCTTTCTAATTTAAGTTATTGCAGAATTTCATTAACTACTAGGAGCTAAAGGCGGGAGATAAGACGCTTACCTGCGAAAAACCGCAAGTAGTTCTTTTTCTCATGGAATCTGTCCAAACAGCTACGTTTGCTATTCTACTATCAAAGTTGGAGTAAAATTATGTTTTAAGAGTTCCCTTCTTATTGCCTCCGTTCGAATATTTTTGAAGACTTCTCCAATAACTAGGAAGCGAGGCATTGTATATTCCACTTTTCACAGACCTGCCTTTATGGTATGAGTTTTGTTTCCTTCCCATTTTCTCTACTCCCTTGTATAAAGGTCAAGTATTCTTTCAAACTTGAAGTTTAGTTAGTGATAAATGCAAAGAGGGTATCCATCAAAGTTTGGCTTCTGGCTGCATACCGTCCAAGTGCCATTTGTTCTTAGAATATCTACGCAGAGCTAAACCGAAGGCCTTTGGAGCCTTGATGCTTCGTTTGTGATCCCCAAGGTTCCAAAGAACTCCTCTTAGTAGTTTTCTTTTCCAGCTCTAATCCTACCGTTGCATATAATTATATTCAAGATGGGAACGACGACTGTTTTCGGGTTTGTGGCAGAGCAATCAGTTGTTTAAAAAATACTCTTTAGATTCCTGTTTTCATAACCGAAATCATCTAAATATCTTTCTCTGAAAACTCTAAAAAAATTCGATTATTTTTACTTTGACCTCCCAATAACGTCCACTTTATTTATGAATTGCCGAACCGTACGGTCATCTGCTCACAAATATTTAAATATTCGCATACGCACCTCTTTGAATTGCACAATTATATGCCATCTCTTTGGCATATTTATTTATGTATGAATGCGTTGGTTTTTATTTTCAACCCGATAAGCATTCATATTTATGTAACACCAGAAATCATTTCATTTCGTGTACAAACAACCAGCATTTCTTTCTGTAAATGTCACATGGTATTAGGTGGTCTGATAGAACTGTCAACCTGTCCATCAGTCCGAGTCGGTAGACGAGCAGATCAACGCATAACGAAACAACCAAAGTAAGCAACAAAACGTAGGGCCTAAACATCAGGTGGTCTAAGGTGATACGATATCATCTTCATAAATAGAAAAAGTCTGCAATCAGACTGTCATACATATACTGGAATATGCATGGAAAATCATGTGGAAGTGTATGGAATATACAAGTATACGCAAGCTAGCAGCCTACAGCAACATTAACTAGTAAGGCGACTAGTCATGCAGTCAGCTAGTCAGTGGCACCTACAGCCACACGCCGCTCTGCCTTCATATATGCAGGTACAGTTATCGGCGATGATGTTTTTGTTATTAACTTTATTTCATATTTCTCTGCTATTCATCTGCTTGTTATGTGGCTCGTTACATGCTGCTAGCCAACTGTGTAAAGTTGTGTTGATGCTTATGTGTTCTGCTCGGTGTTTGCGTACTTTATGGATTTTTCACTTTTTTTCTTGCACCCTACCTTACACTCTGCTTAGTCATGTATTTTTTCTTTTTATTTCTTAAAATTTTCGTTGATTTGTTTGCTTTCTTTTGGTTTTCATCCTTCATTCAAATGTTCATTTCTCTTCGTCAATTTCTATTCATTGCAAGTCATCAGTTCGTATTGCATATCACATTGCGAAAGTCAGCCAGACCGACCGGCAAACCAACGGAACGACGTCCTCACCTGACTCGTGTGTATGTATGTATATGTGGATTTGTGCTGGTATCCGCCATGTTTGTGTAGGGACATTTGAAGTCTGCCTTCCCATTGCACTGCAATCGGTACAGCCTATCCACCTGACCGCCTCACTAATTCTCTCAGTCGCTCATTTTATGTACATACCTCCAGTTGCTCGTCGATGGTCCAACCTGCAGTTATAAGGAATCATTTCGTTCATTTTTCTCCGTTCACTTACTTGTGTACCAATTTGCTTGCAATTCACCTTGCAGTAGCCTCTTCTCAATCTCATATTCCGTCAGTGCTTCTCAGCCGACCCTCAGCACCCACAGTACCGCAGCTGGTCCGCCCGAATTGGCGATTGCTTTAGCTTACTGGTACTGCAGCGACGTTACCTTTGTTATGGCTCTTCAGTATTGGTGCCCAGCAAACACGCCTGCAAGCGCTCGTCTCCTCCATGTTCTCTAGCCTCGCTTCAAGTCGCCACTTACACGCTCGCTTGTTGTTGTTGTTGCTGCTGCTGTCGTCGTCATCATCATCAACAGGGCTAGAACTTTACCACGATCGTAGTAGATTTTTTACGATTTTTGGAGAAAATTTTAAATTTGAATTGGCGCTACTCCGCTTTACCTACAATCTGCTACGATATTCTTTCGAAAACAATAAAGTGCGAGATATAGAATTGTATTGCTTTTAAATTTTACTTTTAATAAAAACATGAAACGATGAATTATGTTCAATTTTAAAATAAATACTATGGATCGTATGAATAAAAATTAAGCAATTGCTTTTGCTTAAAACTTCAACCATTTACTTAAATTTATGTTAATAAATCGAGTAAGGGTTGAAATTTTAAGAAAAAGCAATTGCTTGGTTTTTATTCACACGGTCCTATATCCAAAAAATAATAATATTCTTAAAGGCATTTTTTCTGGGATATGGCATAACTTAATTTCTCCATGATAATAATAGTTCAAGCTTAATTTTTAAGATAATTTTTGCCACTCGTTTGCTAAAATATGTAACACTTGCTTGAAATAGTGGAGGATAACTCTGTCCTTAAAAATTAAAACTGATTTGGTTCCTTACTTTAGTTAAAGAGTGATTGCCTTCAAATTGTATTGTCTAAGGTGTAATAGGTTAAGTTCTAGAAACACAATTTGAAAATAGCATTACGCATTTTTCGTAGAACATCAAAGAATGATCGGCAGCCATTTTGCATACTTAATTAAAAAAAAATACGTCTTTGGATTGTGACATCCAGCAAAAGTGTGACACATAAAAATCTGCTACGGTTTTTCACGTCACTTACTCCGACTTAGGCTTGCCCTAGTTCTAACCCTAATCATCATAGTCCCCATCGCCAACATCGTCATCGTCATCGTCGTCGTGTTATTTATAATTTTCGTTTATTTGCATTCACATCCAATTTGTTTTCTCTACTGTTTGGCGTATCCATTCCATTTCATACCATGTCGAGACGAGGCGAGCGGAGACAAGCTGGGCCGCACTGTGCTGAGCTCAGCTATGCCACTTCTCTAGCTTGACTTGACTTATTCTGTAGAATACCTGCTTGCTTGTTTGTTTATTTGGCTGTTGTTATTGCCCTCTCGTACTATTATTGTTGACTACTGTGTTGTATTGTTGTTTCTACCGTTATTTTCATTGCTGTTGTTGCGCTGCTGACATCTTGCTCCTGTTGTCATCGTGTATTATTGGTGTGCGCAAAATGTTGGCATAATTGGAATGTTGACAGTCGTGTACTTTTCCGTTCGTTTCAATTTTTTCTTCTTCTTCATTCTCTCCAATCTTTTCGTTTTTGTTGTTACTGCTATTGTTGATTTTTTCACTACTCTAATATTCTTTTTCTTCTGCTGCTGCAACAAAATGCCCTTTGACTACATATTTGGTTGGCTATTACGTTGACTAGATTGGAAAATACAGGTGTGTAATACATCACGTGATGGGTAGCGGGTCATAAACCGTAGATTGCGTTTTTTCGTTTTGTCCAAAAGTGACATTTCAGGAAATTATTACAAATATTTTATAGAAACTAGAACACGTGTTCGTTTGTTGTATTGCTGTCTTTTCCTCTCATGACAAGCTCATTGCAAATAAATTAGAAGAATGTTGGAGGGATTTATGACCTTGGCGTAACGGCTTGGTTGACGATTAGGGATTGACTTTAAACTGTACAAGAAAGCAGACATTACTTGTTAAAAATTTGGCATATAGAATGTATATGCATTAGGGTGGTCCTTAAATGCAGGAAGCAAACTTTTACATCAGATTTCCTAAGCTTCAACCCCTAAGTCGATGCTAGTACAGTCGAAGATATCACTTAAAAATGTTTGGTTCCGATTGGAGCCGATTAAGGCGTGTCGCACTGGGGACAAATTTCAGATTACTCTATGGGGACTCAAAAAATTTACATTCACTTTTTTTCATCTATTGAAGTCGGCTAAGGCGTGTCGCGCAGGGGTCAAAGTTCAGATTATCCTATGAAGATGTCTTAACTGATTCCAATCGGGACTATAATGTATATGTGAAATCTATCCGCGACCTTAGTAGTATCGATTTCGGGTATAGAATAAAAAAAACTATTTTGAATTTTTTTAGTCCATAGAGGCATTTGACCCCTTTACAACACGCCTTAACCGTCTCCAAACGGGACCAAAATTTATATATATGTAATATCTGTGATTGTGGTATTACCGATTGAGGGGGTGAGACTGAAAAAAATCGATCATTTGATCTTTTAAGGACCACCCTAATGTACATACATATGTACCTGTTTTAAACAGGGACCGAGAACGCGTTCCTGTTTCGGTTTAGTTCTACCCAGAGAAGATTTAATTCCGTTTTTTTTCTCTGTTAGAAAGTTCCTGGAGTCTGTACTTCCCAAATTGTTCTTCGAGAGAAAATTCCTTAGGCTTTTGTTCCCGTTTTGTTCTTTGCCAAAATGTTTCGGGGACTTTTGTTCCCATTTTGGTTTCTTAGAAATATGCCCCAAAGTATTGTTCGCATTTTGTTCCCTTGGGAATGCTCTACAGGGTTTGGTTCTTATATAATTCCCACTGAGATCGCTCTCCACAGTTGCGTTCTCATTTCAGTTTTCGTTTTGAAGCGTTCTTGGGAATTAAACTACGAGAACGACATTTAGTTTCAGTCATACCTTTTGCTCCCGGTCCCTGGTTTTAAACCGGAGGGAGAAATTTATATCAGCTACCTTAAATAACCGCATAACTCAGCTCTGCTTTAAGAATTCACTCGGAACCACAGCAATGCTCAGTAGAGGATATCCCAAGATGTGTCCCTAAATGTCTTTCAACCATCATCATTTTCAGGTCATCATTATAAATCCCTCTGCTGGAGTTTTCCATAAGCTGTCTAAGTCCTCAAAGAAGAGGAGCGGTTATTTCGCCGAGATGCGTGGCACTCCAATAGGAGCTGCTGGTTAGGTTCTATCCCTCTTCCTCATCTCTAAAGCTTCTACAGAAATCGTTATGAGTGGCTAAGAAGCTGGCGGGCATATAGAAGTTCCATTCGTATTTCGGTAAGAAGCCGAACGTTAGCAAATTCCGTGTTCTTACTTGAGCGTGTAGTGGCCAGAGTGAGTTTGATAAGAGGCACCATATGCCTACAAAAAGGTAGTCACTAAGATGGCAGAGGAGATGGCGCCCAACTTCTGAGGGCGTTACAACAGTCCGGAACGGTGGAAATCACCATCGGTATGGAGGTAGAATCTGGCATGTCACAGAAAGAAAAAAATTTTTAACGCTTCTCGACAAAGGGATCTGCCACCAGTATCGGTGGGTTATATGAGTACGTCTAGAAATATAGGCTTTTGGCCTCAATAAAAAACAAAGAAGAAAAGTGGCATCCGCAAACCTTCTTTCCACTTTAAGCTGGTTAGAGCTCATGTAGTACTTATCCAGGAGCCGTAACTGATCGGTATCGGTATCTACGGAACTTGTGTTCAAGACAAAATCCAGCACGGTTATTTAATTTACATCTGTTCAGCAATGAGAACATTGAAACTGCTAGCTAGGAGGCGGCACTCACGAACGCTGCGTGATATCTTTGTACATGGCTCTACACTTCTAACGGATACCATACCCGAAGCGAAACGTCGGAAGGTCGGCGAACTCGCAACACTCATATGGGAATAGCATATACGCACGAGATTAGCCGACTTAAGGTTTTATTTTAATTAATGAACATATGTTCGAAGCTGCGACGAGGTACAATGTCCTGGACCTTAACCTAACCCCTGTAATATTTCCGAATTGAGGGTTCTTAATGCGCACCTATTTTTGCATCATTGGTAAATTTAGTTTTCTCTGGACGTAGAATGTCCTAGAAGTATTTACTTTAGGAATTTCTGGAGAACAAAGTGGGCCCTCTCTGGCTGTAGCCTACAAGAGCTACTGCCAGTAGTCTCCCATGAGAGCTTTTATATTATTGAAAGCTTGGTTTCGGGCTTTGGTTGAGAAGTTCAGATTAGAATGAAACAGTGCCACCAACAGCTCATGCCCGCTGATTACGCCTCTCTTCGTTCTCTAGGCACTTTAGTTTCCCCGAATCGCTCTTCACCCCGCTCTTCCCCGATTGAACGATCCCCAGAGCACCGAGCTATCTACCTCATCGCCTTAATTGTCCACTCTACCAGCCTTGCGAAATCAGTGGTCTTCGAAAATGAACCACGCACGGTCGACGTACCAATTTCGAGCTACTACTTCACTATGCTTAGCTGGTGATACTAATATTGCTCTCTGGTCTTCTAATGGTTGCGCTACTGCTCTTACTGATTGGTTTTTGCTTCATCATCCTTCCCCGATTTGATCTATCGATAACATAGATCCATAAATTTTTTTATGATGATTCCTGAAGAAGTTTCATTCACTTCATTCGCGAGCCGTATCCAGTCTGTTATTTTTTTTAGTAACTTTTCAAGTTTTTTTTTTGCGCTTTGCAAATTAAAATTGCCTACAGCGCAAATTAGTTGCAGGTAATATAGAGAACAATACCATCATTATTGCAACAGATGAAGTAGAAGCAAAAGAATCAGTATAAAAATAAGCGACGAGGTCACTCACCAGCAGAGCGTAAACGAATTCGCACAACTGAACGAGTGAAACACTTGAAATGAGAAAAAGCATAAATATGGCTGTGTAGGTATGTTGATACACACACACAAGGACAGTAGCGCAAGTGAGCGGCAAAGATGAGCAGCTGATGTCGCAACGAAGCACGTGAGCTTACAAAAGGGTAGAGGTAATTATTAAAAAAATATGTATCGAAACGAGTGAAAAAAGTCGCTTGAGTACAATGCACACAAGGGTTGAGTAGCATCATTAGTGGATGATTTCGTAGCTAAATGCCTTTTCAAATTGGTTATTATTTTGGTTGTTTGTTCTCGAGCTTAAAGTAAACGAAGAATTCCAAGCATATTTCTATGCCAACTGTGAACCTACGAAACTATCATTGACATGTGTCCAGGCATATGCGTTTGACCCTAAAGTATTGTTGCCAAAAAATCTGCTACGGGCTGTGACAAATGATCCAAGTGTCACTTGTGGAATTTAAAGTAGGCTGACTAGTTGCTAAATAGTTTTCTTTTTTTTCGCCAGCCACTAACAACTGCGCCTGTGAGCCAAAAGCTTGGAGCGCATTTGATGCCTCAATCAGTTCTCGTCTATGATTCAAAAATACTCGCATATGTGCTGTATACAGGAGCCTTGCTATATTTTCTGCAGCTACTAGTAACTATTTATTAAATGAAAGTTTGCACTTAGCAGACTTAAGCCCCAACAAACACCAGTATGCCTACACACATGCACAGTGAAAGTGTAAGTGTTTTTCAATATTTTCTCACTTTTTTGAGTAATGAACGTATTTGACAGCTTGGGTGCCTTAATGTAGGCAGGCAACGCTGGCGAGAAATACCACTGACAGTAATGATTATCATATGAAACGTTTAGTAAATTGCTATGTGACATAATGCATTAATATAAATGTTAATGTCGCTTTACTATGCATACTCATCCTTTTTTCCACACACTCACTCCTCTTGAGCGCACAAACATATCGTTTCGCCCCCCGCTACAAACTCACATGTGTGCCACTAGCGCTTTCCTTCTCTGAACTTCACTTTACTCGCACGCTAATGTTTTTGTTTCCCGCTGATTGGTCTTAGATTTTGATCCCTCTAAAGTTTGTTACGTTCGCATTTTTATTTTGACAGTAAAATGTCACTTTTGACAGCTGCTCAATTAGTCATTTTGTGTCGCGAGGTGTAGGCTTTGGGTATAAGATGTTTATTGGATTACATTTCTATTTTTATTGAAAAACGTTTCCGTCATATGTGGGCTCAATTTTTATGTACATATTTACTTATGTATGTTTGAACATGTTCTATGTATATGTATTTGCTTCGTCTAGGACACAGGGGTGTAATAAATGAGGTTAGTAATCCTCATAATATCGTGCATACATACATAATATTTTGGTTCAGTATTTATTGGAAAAAGTGAACCAGATGTTGGTGTTATTCCTATATACGAAGGCAGTCAATCTCACTAATAGAAAATACTTCGGAAATGTTTAAAGAATTATAAAATAGTTCTGATGAAAACTTACTAAATATATCAGATGAAATTGATATCCAAAGACCCGGAAAAGCGAGATCCCAGGTGCCTTATTCGATTGCCTGAAGAGCAGATATTTCATCTCGCCAATTTCTACAGAAATACATTATTTGCAAAAGGCATCGTGGAAGCATTGATGCCATAGTAACACTATACTAACACTTCGATAGTCCCGGTAAAACATGTAACTGCGTATTCGTTTATCTATAAAAGTTCCGCAGTATATTTCTTCTAACGGTTGTTACGTTAAGACATGGATGCCAAAAAGTCGTTTGTTTGCTCTACAGATCATTTGTTGCACCTGTAGTATACTCGCCAATGTTCCTCAGTAGACCACCAATATTCGCTTTAGGCAGTTATACGTCTCGCTTATTAGCATTTCTATCCGCGTCTAGCCACCTCGTAGTATATTTTATTCTTTTCGGTATTGCTGTTTCCAGAACCCACCAAACGGGGATGTTGAAGCTACTTGCGGTGCGCTACATTTCCGAATAATTCTTGACCTCACTACTTTGAATCCTAATGCCTTCATTGCCGCTTAGCTATGAACGATTATGTTGACTTCCCTGATAGGGCTTTACCATTCTGTATTAGACTAGCCGTCTACTCTATTAACGTCGTGTTTTTAGAGTCATCGCCTATATTAAGCAAAAGATTCAAGCTAAACGATAGAATAGGCAGTTGCTTCAGTGAACCAGTAGTAAAAATTACTCTACATGATCACCGTAGCGCCTTTTGGAAATATGCAAAGTTTCTTACTTCATAACCAAAGAGATCTATTTTAACAGAAATCTCCAAGTGAAAATCACAGATTGGGAAGATTGGTCAAACGAACTACATGTCCTTGGTGCCATTGGTACACGGGCAATTCGAGGATGGATGACAGAGCAGGTGCAGGTATCTATGGACCCATAACCAAACTAGTAATTTCTATGGGCAGATAACCTACGCCGTTCCAGGCTGAAGTTTTTGCAATTTTAACCTGCGCCAAAATAAATCTTGAAAAGCGTTTATAGGGCGCCTTTCTATTTATCTTTTCAAATATCTAACCAGAAGTCGGAGACCTCTCCAACAGTCTGAGTTCAGTGTGCCGGGCAGAGGGCAATGAGGTCGCTGATGAGCTGGCGTGAGAAGGATCCTGAACTGCTTTCTTATCACCAGAACTACTCTGTGGTCTAAGTTGATCCTCTTCGAGAACTATAATCGGCGAGTGGATATACTCTGAATAATTAAGTACTGGGGGCGGTGATAGGCCAAAGGCAGCCCTACCTCTTTGGCTACCCTTTAATAGACTGCATGTATTCAATTAAACATATGTGACCTGGTCCACGAAAAGGGAGCTTACGTGCGAAAACTAGTTTTCTGTGAAAAAGCTGTTAAAAGTAAGCAACTCGTTTCGTCAGTTTCTCATTATCTCGTTAATTGTTCTCCGCGCCGGACGTCCAGTAAGTGTTGTTGTTGGTCCAGTAAGTGTTGTTGTTGGTCGGAATATTATTATAGTTCATCGTGTAAGTTGCTAGTGTGGAACATTTAAAAAAGTAACACTGAAGAAGTGACGTTTACTGTTTCTGTTGATTATCGTCTTCGCATTTCGCATGAAATGAAACATGAGTGTTGATGAGGAGTTCAGTGCCGTATACGGACAATATTTCCATGAAAAGGATGATGAAAACGGTGATGAAAACTATGAAGAGAGCGATGATGATGAAGACGAAGTATGTGTATCTCAGGCAGAAGATGATACCGAACAAACTTTTGTTAAGATGGACCTGTATGTTGTTGATGTAAAGGAGGAGGAGCTGGTAACAAAATTTCTGTCAAAAGATTGTTGTAATAATGAATGCCATACACTGATACCACGGGAAATGATCGAGAGTACGCGGAACAAATGTTTAGAGATGTCGAAAAATGAACTTGATTTAGTGATACTAAGTCACATCGAAGCTGGAATTATGAGTAACGAAAAGCTAGAAAGTGTATACGCAAAGCTTGCTGGGCGGAAGAAATATGGACAGAGACAGGATACAGAAGTTATGAGGCATAGAATTCAATTTACCTTCTACAGAGTACCTGTTTGTCGTTCGTTTTTCCTTTTTGTACATGCCTGTACGACGAAGCGTTACGAAAATTTAGTACGTCATTTTCACGCACAGGGTGTAACAGTGCGCCAATACGGACTGGCAAATAAGTCAGTGGTACATCAATCACAATCTTCGCAGCTTAGTTTCGGATATATCTAAAGTAGATATTGTGGCTCCATTGCCGAAAGATTTGCCATCGAAGAAACGGAAGGCAAAAACTAGTGAAGATGTTCTCAAACCAGACGAGGAACCAGGTCCATCTTCCTCAGGATCAACACGTAAAAAGATCTCAAGGAAAACGACAACAAAGAAAAATACATAAACTACTCAGCATTATTATTTTTGGCCCATAATACGTTTTTCTAGTGTATAATCATGTCTTTATAGCTTATAATTCAATGTATTTTGTTCATTACCAATATATTATATTTTGTCGTATTTTTACTCTTCTTTCTCTACATTTTTAGTACACTTCTAAGCAAGCTAGGATTTTCTGCTTTTCACCACGTGAAAAAGCATCTCATCTTCCATCCGAATCAACCAAAAAGTGAAAATTGATTTTTTGACACCTAAGCCCCCTTTCCGTAGACCAGGTCACATATATACAACAGGTACCTGACGAAGCACAACCAACTACGTTTTCATATGCAGCGACTAGGTGTTATCGGGGAGTCGGGATTTCGGCTCTGACGACAAAGAGTTATTTTCTTAAAAGATCCACTGGCTAAACACCTAGAAAAAAGGAATTGAACTATAAAGGCCCTTTTAAGATTCATTGGGGAAGCCGAAGTTGTCTTCGGCATACTGGGTTAGGCACTATCTTTAGAGATATCAATACTCTTTTCAGGTCGCAGTGGCTTTTGTTCAGATATACCTAGGATCCAAAAATATCTAAGGCTTTATGGATAAGCTTACTTTAATTACCTTTTTGGTTAGTTTGTGGGGCAAAGCAGCTCCCTATAATATCTCTGTGGCTTAGAAGCATAACAACGCATATAGAGTAATGCAAAGCTAGCCAATTAAGAATACTTCTATGCTCAAAATATATCGTATTGAGCACTTGGGAAGTGAAAGAGTTTTTGACCCAAAAGAGCGACTCGGCTAATTCGCTTCAGCTCAGCCTTAGAAGGCTCTACACTGGCTTTAGGTAGGCTTAGGATGATTTAGTCGTTCACCGATAGGTCGTTGGTTTGAACTCCACTGCCTTTTCTGAAACTTAAATTAGGGCCTTTCCTTTCCTTTAAGTCTTCCCCTTAAGTCTTCTCTGAGGTGTTCGTAGAAAACTTATTATTAGAAAACAATTAAGGAGTTTCAATCTTTGGGCTCTTTTATTTTAAAGATCCCATATTCACTTCTGCAATAGATATATGTACGTACGGATAAATACATTTGACCTACAGAAAGTAAGAAGATATTTTCAAAGTGAATGAAAACTCAGAAATCACCTAACTACCCATAATCCAAAGTATATCAATACATGTGTGTGTGTGTGCGTTGCAATCATATTTCAACGTATGTATAAAATTTTCCCAACAGATAAAAGCATATTTAAATTCAAATTCAACTACAATTACACCCACAGGATTAGTTAACAAAAGTCAATACGGTTAAAAAATGCGCCGCAGGAGTAAAATATAAAAAAAGCACATATCTACATGAAGTACAATAGAAAACATTTTTTTAAAATTTCTTTACGCCCTTTTCAAGCAACACGCAAAAAAAAACTATATTATTTGCTTGTGAAATTGTATTATTTGAAAAAGTCATAAATCAATTGGATACGCCAACAACGACCACAGCCACCGCAAAATACTACGCAAATCTATTTTTAAATGCGAAATAATACGGTGGTGGAGCGAGCGCATCCTGCGGCATTCGACCTTTTCGCTGTGAAAAAGGAGAAACAAAAAATTTTAAGAAAAAAATTTGCGCACGAAAAAATGCGCCCACACACACCCCTCGCAAGATATGTGTAGATTATTTTTTTCCTGCGAAGTTTGCTTGATGTGTGGGCAGCTTTTTGCATGCACATATATGCATGTGTGTGGGTGCATATCCGCTACGTATGCTGTGTATTGATAACCTTCTTCGCAGCAACCAATGAGCCGCTGGCTCTGACTATTCGACTGTCATGTGGGAAAAATCATTGGCCGCAATACCCCGCTGGGTATTATTGTTGGCAATAAACGTAAAGAAAGGCAGAACGAACATGAGCAATAAAATGTTTCCTTTTTTTTTTGGGAGCAAGAAGAGAAAAAGATGCCAAAAAAAACGTAAAAAGGACAATCAAAGTTACCACTCAAAGTGGCGGCATGTGTGACGCGTGAGGCTATGAAAATCCTTTGCGTAAAATTTTTAACACTATTTTGCATTCGATTGTTGTTGTTTTCGTTGGTATTTTTGCTTCAATGAACCCGCAATGATAGTTGTTGGTCCGCAGGGCATCGAAAACCGCAGTTTATGTATGCGTGTGATATGCAAATCAGCGTAAGACAAGACAACAATAAAAGTAAACGCATATGAGTTGCTTGTTTTGCAGTTATAAGATAGCCCAATTGGAGATTATGCTTAAGAAAGTACGAAGCGTACACTGAAAAAGAAATCAGAAAGGCTACGCCAAAAAAGGTTTTTGAGGTCCAAGACACCAGTTTGATAGGTCTGTGACATTTTGAATAAATTTTATGGTACTTCGGCCCATATATCACAAAAAAGGTTAAATTTCTCAATATAGTTAGAACACATTTAGAATAGTGTTTTTGACAGTATTTCTTCCACTCCAATGAAAAGTTTTCCTCCACGTCTTTCATTTGTTACAGTGATGAGCTCTTTATTTGTCCCTAATCTCTTACTTACTCAGATTTGGAAACATGAATACTTATAGGAAACCAGCCCAGACTGAAATGATCACACGGAATTCACGTTTTTCATTTTGGTCGAAGTGCACGCAGCTCTCTGCTTCCAATCACTGTCAAACCCAAACTAATTGGCTGTTAAGACATGGTATCAGAAGACAGTGTTGTAAAATTCCTTTTGTTTTTAATGATGGCATTGAGTGCGCTTTAGGAAGTTTCTTAAGAAAGCCCCATTGCCTAGTCTTGGAAAAATCTCCTTACAAAAAACTCATGGCAAAATGGCCAAACCACCCTTAGCATCAGCTGGTGTTAAGAACAAATTTTAAAAGGCTTCAAATTATTATAGATCCGAGATCAACTACATATTTTCATAAAGAAAAGTCTACCGAATACCTGGACAGCGGAAGAGACTAATTTCTTTATTTTATATGTTTTTAGGTCATATCTTAGAGGAGCTACCCATCCTAGCTACAAGTTTGCAGCTCAATGTACCCAGGAATGCAGGAAGGAAGTTGAGAAATATCTCGGTCATTTGAAGGCATCAAGATATTGAATATCTCTCGCGACTAGATAAGAGTGTCATCTGGAATCAAACCCATGATGCAGTCATTGATGTATATATCAGGCAGACCGATGCTAAAGTAAACAAGCCTTAGAGAAGTAATAATACTCAGATTAGACGTAGTGTAGATTTAACCAACCAACAATGAATTTTTAAGCACACCGGCATAGTTTCCGTTGGATAACACCTCTGGCACCGCTTGAGATGCTTACGCTGGAAAGCGTCATAACAGCTGCCAATCTAGAACGTTGCTGGTGAGTATGCATATGATATTAGCATCAACGACCTTAGACCCTGGGACGTCAGAGTAGCATTTTCCAGCATAGAAAAATAACATAAAGAGGTTGGTCTAGCGGTAAACGATGACTAGACGAAGTGTCTCCTGCCAACTCAATGCAAATCGTCGCTTATTGGGACACACGTCACTGTGGGCATTTATAACTTTGAAGTAGTGAAGGCCCTTGTCTGCATAGAATCCATAAAAAATACCACTGACTATGCCAATAGGTGCTGAACAAAAATTACGCTCTAAAAAGCTCTCTTCATAACCAGAAAACATGGACGATATCGAACAAAGCTGAGAAGGCTTTGGGTGCTTTCGCGAGAACTATTCTGCGCAAGATATATGATGGCGACAGGTACCGCAGATGATGTAACCACGAATTGTACGAGCTTCTTAACCACATGGCCATAGTTAAGCGCATAAAAATACAACGATTGAGCTGGCTTTGGCATGCTGTAAGCACGGATAACGACGCTCCAGTGGAGAACGAAAGAAAGGGCGCCCACGAAGAAATTGGAAGGTTTCACAAGTGGTGCAAAATTCGCTCGGGAGAATAGCATTTGGCAATTTTTTTCCAAACCACTGATAGGAATTGCTTTTTAACGTAAAAAAATTTAGCTATTTTATGACAAAATTTGCATTATCAATTAATGGAGAATATTTAAATACATACAATTGAATTTGCTTTTTATAATGATTTCGTCGAACTCGTGAGGGCTAATCCCATTGAGTAAAATATATTTCTTCCAGTGTACTGCCACAACACTTCACCGTCCAAATATGGAGCCATGGCACGCATTACAAAGCTGAGCGACAGCAGAAAAGGGTTGGTAACTATACGAGTTTGTGACCACAAAAGACCTGCTTTGAGCACAAGTACATAAGTGCTTAGAAAACTACTAAAAATACATATATGTACCCACACATTTCTGTTTATTTACATACATACTTACAAATCTCTGTATGCGTCATGTATGCATGTATGCAAATAAACTCGCCGTCAGCGGTATATCCTATCAATGCGTGCGTTTACTGTGAAAATAAATCCTTTTTTACTACTTTCTACACACGTCCTCATGAATGTATGTAGGTACATACATACATACATAAATTTGTTTATGCAAACAAATCAAGCATAATCCTTTTTAACACTCAGCAGCATACCAAATACACTGAATACACATGTATGCACCCTCAGAAAAATTGTGCATAAGACGAGGATAAAACATCAAAAAATCTTTAGCCAGCCGAAAGCAAAAAAAAGGGATGCCAACGATTGAAGCCGCATAAAACTACTAACATAAGGTTGATAAGCGGACAGATACTCATAAGTAGATAAGTATGAGCAGACATATCTACGTCTATTTACATATGTACATAAGTCAGGGCGCACAAAGTGGACGTGCGACTGGCTGACTGACTGACTTGTTTGCGTAAATTGGTTGGCAGGCGTAAACAAATCAGATATCCGTTTTAAGTCAGCGATACGGCCAATTCGTAAGCGTCCGCGTAGTGACACTGGAAATACATACGTACATTTGTGTATACATACATATGTATGCATTCGAAGGAGTACATGTATTAATATGCATTGGTTTGTTGTGTGTGCGAAAAGGTTATGCAATATAAATGGGGCACACATTCGTCACCAGCACTTCCGGCATATTGTCCTTCTATCGCTAAAAAGATACGTGCTCTATTATGATTTGCAATCAGTTGATATAGTTTTCAAACATACTTTTACGAAATTCGCTATCAGCATTTCTCATCATCTCGCGCATCCTCCGCGGTTGAACGCAGCTACCTATTTATTAGTAGTTATTGCCTACAAGTATGCCACATAATATGCCTAAACATTTACAGGTCTATTCTGCGCTGGTAACAAAAATTTTTTAACAGGTAAATAAAGTTCCTGTCAATTTTGAAAACCCTTTGAGCATTCTGT
Organism: Rhagoletis pomonella; assembly: GCF_013731165.1. NCBI lineage: Eukaryota > Metazoa > Arthropoda > Insecta > Diptera > Tephritidae > Rhagoletis > Rhagoletis pomonella. Next base: position 16,418,789 of record NW_023458567.1, on the reverse strand, counting down.
GCACTCTTGTAACCGGTAAATTTTGTTACCATCTCTTAGGCTGGTAAAAAAATATCGCCCCCTGAAATATGCAATGCTAGAATTTCCACAATTCTTCATCGCTGAATTGCTGAATATTTTAACTCCATTACCAACGAACCTAGAATCGCGGTGACAAGAACTGGTAGAATTTTTTGGTAATAAAATTCTCCGGTTACAAAACCTTCGGTAACGTGCACAATACACCTGTTAGTGTTGTTTTTGTTTCGCTTTCTTTGTGTCACTATCGATGTATGGATTTCTCCAAAGGCTCATAAGAGAACGTGTTAAATCTCAAGAGAGATCGTTAATAAGTATTTTCAATGCATCAAACTCTATTTTATGTTAATGGGTCCTTCTGCATTTCGCCATTGTGTTCGTGGAGCCCATGGCTTTCGTTCTTCCCCATTAGCGCCGTGTCTGTTCTGAAAAATCGAGAATTTTACCGCTAGCTCAGAGTGCATAGACATCTGCATAGGCATTCACCCGTCAGAAGGGGAGAGAGAACACTATCATATCGCATACTCCAGGAAATCTAGAATAGCTTTTGGAAATAGGGCGTGTACATATGTATATGCTCATCCTTCGGCCACATTGAGCCCAGACTTCTTCCTCGTCGTCTTGACACTGCTTCACACAGTGATGTCTCCTTATCTCAAACACAAAAGAGAAAGATTCATTTGACCATAATCGTTATTTGTGCCTGTCATGTAAGTTCGCAGTGAGCTGTGAGGATGACTAAGAAAAGCTTCAGTTTTTCCTTAGGCTATTTAATAAGAAGCATATTTCTCTTGGAGTTGTATACACCCCCATTAATCTTTGGGATGGGTGAGGTTCAATAGTACTTTGCAAGTGCTGTTCCTTCATTAGTATTTCCGCTTTCCTGAGCTTTTCTCTTATCGTGTTGGAATGTACTCAAAGGAATGGTTCAGGACCTAAAGTAGTTGAGGCTGCTGTTTCCATAGGTAATCGGTCCATTAGCTGAATACTTTGAGTACAACAACAAGGAAATTTAGATTCTCAATACACACAAGGACAAGGGATGATTTGACTCCAAAAAAGAGGAGTGCCTTGAGTGCCGCCTGACTGTCGTGAGGAAGCAGGACTCTGTTATTACGGTTTTTACGTAAGTTAATCTCTACGCAGGCTAATTTCAACAAGTTTTGCTCGAAAAATGCTCGGGAACTTCCTCACAGGCACAGATAATAGACGCTATAGAGCCATTGACGCTTGCCCCAATGCCTCTTGGAGCTCTTGAGCCATCCGTGTGCGGTCATGTTCTTCGACGATTAGACCTTTCCTCTTCCAAAATCGTATCTTGTGAAATTCAAAAGAGTACTCTGGGCTGCCTATTCTGTGGTCATATGTAGTGGCTCGAGGTCGGTGCACACGCAGCCTGACGTTGAATACTGTCTCAACGCGAATCTCGAGTAGTTTACATCCAAGCTCATCAAGTGATTTGATGACTGCCACGGGAAACACATTTTCATAAGGCTCCTAGATGTGGACGAAGGCACCAAGAGTGCAGTCGTTATTTATACCTGAAGACTTCCTAAATCGAGTTTGTGATCTTGTGCTGAGTAATTTCGACTGGCCTAACCTTGACGTATGCATATTGTGTTCCATTTTGGGCGATCACAAAGAAACCTGTGTTAATATGCAAACTAATCACCCTATCCAAGGTTTTAAGCAGAAGCGAATGGAAACTGATTGGTCTGAAATCCTAGGAAGAAATATGAGGGCTTTTGCAGATCTTACTTAGAGACTGTATATGGAAACATGATTCAATAATTAAAGGTTTGCTCAATAGTGACAACAACGTTTTCAGACTCCCTTACAAAAGGTTGAATCTAAGCAGGATGGTGAAAGGGAAATAGTAAAACAAAAAAATCCAAGAATTATATTTTTTGAATAAATCCTTAAATTGATAATAGATCACGAAGTCACGAAGTTAATTCACCTCAAAGCTTTTACGTTAAGCAAAACCGCTCCTGCCATTTAAATGAATACTATACAAAATAGGTTTTTAATCTTTTACTTAAAGAGAACAGAGAACACAGGAACTAATAATTTTTTTTAATGTGCATTAATTGTACATGATAATTTTTGTAATTTTTTTGTTTTTATTTCTTGGCATTCCATAGTTCACAAAATTAAATTACTATTTAAAAAACGAATGTATGTACGAAAGAAGAAACGTATACTGCAAATGGAACTATAAATAATTTTACAAATAATTGGTCCACTAGGTGGTGCTTAAGTATGTATTTGTATAATCAAAAGTTGTAAGCTAGACAGACGAGTCGTTAGTATAAGTTAATAAAGGTTTTGTATCGCAATTGTTTGCTAAGCTTGTAGTTCAGTTCATTTGGTGCGTCTTAATGTTACACAACGGCAATACATTTTATGAGAAGCATTTTAATCGCAAAAATGTACGCGGATATTTCTAATTTATATGTTGCTCCGACCAGGGATCGAACGGAGGTCTTCCTGAGTGGTAATAAGCACCTCTAACCAATCAGGTACAGCGGTCCACTTGACAAACTATCTGTATCTATTTAAATGTATTATTACTATATTTTAAGGGCTTTTGTTTTAAGTAATTTTTACCGCTTTTTGTTTCTAATCGATCTGTTTAGATTTTTAATTAGTTGGAACATTCTTGTTTTAAAAAACAGTGGTCGCAGTTCCGAATAGTTGGGCCGTTGAAGATTTTAAAAACGACCTCCAATCGCTTGATTATCCCCAAAAACCTAATGCTTGGCTTCGTTAGGCCTCCTCTGGACACTTCATTTACCCACGTGAAGGTAGGCTCATTGGAAACGTGTTCTGTCAATCCCAGCTTTCTAGCAATAAATCCCGCGATATATTCAAGTGCATCTTCGTGGAGAATATCAAACTCCTCTTGCTATTGTAGCTCGTTGGGAAACGCTAGCTCGTCACACAACGTGAACTCCTCTGAAAGCATCTCTTCGTCAAGAAAGCTTTTTAAATTTTGAATTTATATATCACTGGGCCAAAGCCACTTGTTTCATCGGCTTCCACATTACCATGAGCAGCAAAACTTGCGGTATTTCGGGCTATGATTAGTTATATATTTCTGAATGTAGTCTTGTTGATAACTGATGTACATACATATGTATTTTAAAGCAATATTAGCTAGCAAGTACTTTTTCAACCTACATATATTTCAATTGCTCCGTGGTCTGGTTTATCAAAAAGTCCGCCTTTTGTGCGCATTGCTCCAAAAAAGTGCTCGATGATGTCCTGATTCAAATGGTATGTCAGGATGTATTTCATGTCATACTGGTCCTGGACATACCGAAATAGAACCCGGAGCGAGTTGTTGCTTATTATCACACCTTTCTGAAATCGTATAATTGAGGTTTTCCCATCAGCACGTGAGTTGTGCATACACAAGTAAATTTTTTCCAAAATTGCGAGTTGGTTCAGCAAATCCTTTCAGAACGGTTGTTTACAATCGATATGAACTCGGCAGTTGCAGTTGCAATGTATGTGAGCAATTGCGCGATTGTTTTTGGTTTCTGAAAAACCATGTCTGCTCTAAGTTATAAATGTAATTATAGCGCATTATAGAAAATATTGATAACATATTATTGCATACCTGTACACAGATTTAATTCCTTCCATAACAACATATTACTTCCAACCATATCTGAAACATTAAGCCCAGACTCGTGAATTTTGCTTATTTAGTTGTCCAAAATGCACCTCGTAATTTTGCAGACGTATGTGCGGGAGACTGGCTGCTTCACTTCTTAAATACTGGTTTATTGGCCACTTTTTTGAGCTTAACTTACGTGTGTGTGAGTGCCAGTAGGAACGGTATGTCTAATTCACAATCGGTTGGCGGAAAACGGTCTGTGGCAGGAAAATGGTTGAAATGGAAGGGCGATGCACACTTACGACGAATATTTGTATATAGAGCGCGGCCCGCTGCCTCGGGCAAGGCATTCTGCAAATAAATGCATTTATCAGCGATTTAATTAAATAAAAACAAAATTTATATGTATGTACATATGTACATACCCACGAACTCCTCGACCAAAAAATACAAATGCTAAAAATGCTATCTCATAGAAGACTTCTTATATGCGCTGAGATGAATTACGCTGCAAATGAGGTGTATTACATATAAGAAATAATTTTTTTTTTATTATATTATGGAATATCATAAAATTATTGCAAAACTAACACAAATTCTCGTAGCTAGAAAACGAAATGTCAGCGAATATAATTTATTCAAACACCAATATTATCAGTGGTAATGCTATCGAAATGTTTTTTATACTTTTCACGTAAATTTGACGAGTTATCAACACAGTGCTAAAGGAGCCGATTTGTTAAGGAGAAACTGTTTTTTTTTTTAGCAAAACTTTTATTATTGAATCATGGTATGGATATACATACTGAAAGTGGCACTATGACCCATGATAAAAAAATAACAAGGTAAAACCATTGAGAGGCAGTTTGACGTTTGCCAGCAATGTAATTTAAAAATTCAAAACTCAAACTCACATACACATTCCCATTTTCAATCAACAACAACAATTGTGAAAACTTTATTTTTATTTTTATTTTATTTATTTTATATGATTTAAAATGCTTGCAAACGTTAGACAAAAATCATTGCCGACGAATTGAGAGAACAAATTTACCTTGTAGTAATTGCGTTCCAGATGCTTCACGATTTGCAGGTTTTACAGGATTTGCAGGAACAGCTGTTTTCTCCATCAGTAAACCTTATGGAAGGTGGAAGGGCTTCCTGTAAAACCCTACATCCAAGCATCTGGAACGCGACGTTCTTATCATGCTATAACCTAAAAGTTCTTTTGTATATGTCAAAGAGGGAGACGCTAACCCAGAATGCTAATGATACCTTCGCTAAATTATCTATCAGTAAGGGTTCGACCATTTGAGCTTTTAAAGCTTTAAAATGGATAAATCATTGTCTGGTCTGTCAGTAGATATTTTCTGAAGTCTCATAGTCTTCAAGGCAGAGCCGATATTCTCACCCTCTCTGTCCTCCGGGATCAAGGGCTGGGAGCTCACTTTCCGACAAAGCAGATGCCTTTAGTAATGAAATCAGAAATTCCGCATATTTCCAAAACTGGTATCTCCTCAAGAACGTAGTCGTTGTGCAGTCGAAGTGGCAGCTCCCTCGCGTTCTGACTCTTGAATGAAAGAGCCGCAGTCGAGCGGAGGGACATGTTAGTCCTTCCGGTTTGTGCAGACGTAGCTTGGTTGTTTTTTATAGTAGCTTCTGCCACCACACTGCGGATGCATAAGATGCAATCTGAGGGATGACCATGCGGTAGAGCCACTCGTGACCGGTGTGGCTTTGGCCAGAGTTTTCTCAAGGCTTGGTGATCCAACAACACAGCTTCACACCCACGCTCATGTAATCTAACGTCGTCTACCACAAGCGGCCAACGTAAGGTTTAGAGAATCCTTCCCTGCGGGCAACCTCTGATGGCTCTGATCTTCCCTTGAGTGATGAGAATAAATATCGAGAGCTGCCCATATAACCTGATGCGCGCCCTTGTTATAAATACATATACAAAATTCGCGCTGCAAAGTTATGAAGCCCCTCTTAAGAGTGTGTTTGACAATACTACGCACCCCTATAAAATAAAGAGCAAATATATACATACCTACATAAATAAATAAATTAACAGATTTAAGCTCACGTAGTTAGAAGAAGGAGCACCTTAACATACAAACATACATACGTACTTGCATATTCGTTTACAAATAAGTTATTATCGGAAAAATATAATCACAAACAAATGCAATGACAGCAAGACAGACGACAAGCACTTATTCCACGGAGGAGAGTGGAGAAAGTATAGATTACAAAGAGGTCGTGGTATTGTAATTGAGATTGAAAGAACAAATAAAAATAAAATAAAAAATAAAAAATTGCCAAAAGAAAAAAAATACCAAGCAGCTGGCAATGAGCAGGAGTTGGAGTAGCAACGCATGCAAGCCAATGTAGTTAGCGCAGTTAAGGAGTGTGGCGGTTAGGACAAAAAGCGTTTGGGTTGACTTGACAACGCAATTTTGTAAATTTCGCAAATTTCGCATAACATATGCAAAATATCTTAAACCGCTGCGTAAAACCGCGATGGAGGTGGGCCCAACAATCGAAGCATCAAGGCACGCACTGCTAAGCAAGTGAAGAAGTGTACGTGTACATACATACTCGTATATACATACATACATACTTGAGAATAAGTAATGCACACATGCAAAGCAATATGCAAATTTCGATTTTAGAATCCTTAAATGAATGAAATACGCGGCGGTAGATGGTGTAAATAGTAGTGAGGCACCAAGTAATAAGATGACTAAAGTAGCAAGCGACAATGTGTGTGCCTCTCCTTGCTCTGCATGGTGGTTGGTTGTAGCGCGCCGTAAAGTAGGCAACACATATGTACACACCCTCAGGAAGCTTTAACCGAATGCTGCTAATTCCCAATGGTACACTTTTTGAAGGTGCGTGTATGTACTTAGATGTAAACATCTATCACAAATAAAGTTAAGAAAAAAGTTGTATTGCATACACGTATGTATATGTATGTATGTATGTAAGTACATCAACATGCACGTGAGCTTATATCCTTACATATTTCTAGCTTCATGCAGATACTTTAATGTGCGCTTTTGCTCATCACTTGCTGAGGTAATCGGGTGCTTTTGTTGAGCACTTAGCATTTCTTTCTGAATTTTTTGTCCTTTTTATTGTCTCCCAGGCAATGAGAAAGGAATTTTCGCGACTCGTGTAAGCTTTTTTTTTTCTTAATGTGAAAATTAGTTAAAAAGGCAATCAAAGATATTAAGATGACTCAGGGAAAATGGATTGGCGAAAGAAGAATCTTAAAATTGTCAGAAGGAAGTATAAAAATATTAATGTGTACTTAATCAGAGTCTGAGAAATCTGTTAACGTACAGAAATTATATTTATTTCCAAAGTAATTAGATGAAAAAAAAACATTTTTTTAAGTTCTTAAAGGTAACGGATTGGCTGTAAACAAAGACAGAATAACTGACCTGTCTGTATTGAGGAGATAAACGAACGCAACTTGACTGGGCGAGCGGCATAAGCAGGACCAATCCTTGAATTTCGCGGTTCCTATGCGGTTCGGCTCAGTACACAAACGGTTCACCATCAGAAGGGCACAGTCTTTTGAATAAGCCCCTATCTCGCTGCCTTTTAATAGCAAAACCCACCGCAATACTTTTTGTTAGTGGTTTGGAGGTTTCCTTCAATCCCGACCGTTTAGCGGACCGAGTCCAAAGGAAGATGTTTGCAGTTGTGTGTAACTGACTTTATTTCTTAGGTGCCTCACTGATACGAGGTCGACTCGGCGAGCACCGGTGCCTTTACCATGACATGAGGCGCTGGCATGATACACTGACAGTTTCCCCCATTTCACTCGCTAGCTCGCTGTATCAGACCATCACACCACCGTCCGCAGATTTTCTTTGTTTCGCTGTTTCTTCTTTGTTTTTCTGCGATGTACCTAAGATACAGAACAAAACAAGATGAAGAAGAAAAACAATTTACAGGACAGGTATAGCAGAGGCTGCATATACAGGCCTAGTCTGGGCAGTCTAAACCCCTCTGCGGAGATGGAGCTTCTTCTATCTAGGCAGGAGATTTTAGCTCAGTACAGTGACCCATAGTATTTAACCTTTTTCTTTGGCTGACAAGGCACAGCCAAACAGAGGGTTTTGACTTCAAAGACACTTAAGGAGAAGCACTACCGGTGGTGGATGAGTACCGGGCATACCAGGCCAGACAAAGTAGAAATGCAAGTAAACGGGATAGGTCCCGTGAAGAGACCGCCAGAGCCTCAAAAATTCCAACTAGTCGTATTTTCATGTTTTGGAGGGCTTGATGCTCAAACTTATCTCTAACAGTGAGATCTCCACGAGGCTGAGAGCTCGCATTTGATTACAAAGCATTGATGCGGATAATGGGGCACTACTTAAATATGTTCCTAACCACAATCTCAAAATTTCAATAGACGACCGACGGCCAAGGTTAAAACTTTACGGACGAACAATGCTGAAGATTTAGAGCACGTGGTCGACGACGCGAAGAAACTGCCGGGTGGTATGCTGATCACCAACCCAATCGCTTAATCCAACTAGAACATAGTTCTGAATTTTGTCCAGATAGTCTCAAGCTCTCGAAGATGGATCACGGAGAGACCCCTATTTAGTAGGAGTAGACTAAGATGAGCGTCGGTTAACTTACGGAGGACTCGAGTTGTTTTTCAAAGGTCTTTGTCCCTTCAAAATTATTTACTCCGGCTTAAAGGTTGGTTGAATGGTTGCAATGCATCCTAGTAGCTGTCCAGGGTACAATTAGCACATTTAAACTTTTTTAACTCACTTCTGGAGGGAAATGAATATAATCTATGAAAATGCTTGATTGCATGATCGAATCATTTGGATTCTCTGCTGAATATATACCTGAGATTTGTGTTAAAATCTGCCGAGACAGAGTTCGCCTAATATCTTGCAAGTCTGTATTGCTTACCACCTAGTTAGTTGTAGCAATTCGAGGGAAATGCAGAATCAGATTAGTCCAAACAGGTTTCTGGCTCTGAAAAGCGCTCTCAATGCTGTCGATATTCCTAAGTTCGGCAAGCCAGGGAAGAAAAACGTGACTGAGATACTAAGAAAAATCGCATTTTGCATTTTTTCGTCATCAGTTGAGACGCTTCTAGGGCTTAGACATGACCAACATATTTCTTTGCTCTGCCGCAAGTCCTATGCAGGGTTATAATAAACTTATCGACAATTTTCATAGCTTCCTGCTGATGGCGGTAAGAGCTAATGGAAGAAGGTATCTTTTTAAAGTCTGATCATCAGGGATGCTGATATGGGTCGTTTTATTCAGCTGGTTCTAAAGAAATAACGAACTGATCAGTGCGAATATTTACTCTATCCGGACCAGGACTAGCGAGACAGTGTATAACCATCCCTAAAATGTTTCATCTTTCAAATGCCTACAGAATTAGGTTTCTGTCTTTATCATCGGCCTGCGAGAAAAGCTGGTGGCTGCAGACAGATCCTATTTGTGCCGCTATAAGGCGAGTTTGGTCAACGGCTAAGGTACGTCTCAGTCAATCCAGAGTCAGCCAGATATCTCACTTCCCCCACCCAAAAAAACACTGCAATACAATGAGTTTAAGTCGAACACGCAGCCCTGTTAACTGGCATACAAGCACACAATGCACGATTGAGAGAATACAAAGGTTGCGCCGATCTCGGACCGCTATTCCTCTCTTAACGAATTTGACAGAATCGTTGTTTGCATGACGTCACACTGGTGCAACTTGTTTACGTTTTCCTTGCAACATTTTTTCTTCTTCTCCCATTCTTGCTCACGTTTTGGCATTTCTCTCTCGCAATTGCACCAGTGTGACGTCACACAAAAGTTATTCTCAAAAATCCTCTCTGATCGGCGCAATCTTGTATTCTATCATTCTTGCACACAATGCGTACACGAAGAAAGAGAGACTGACGGTTGATTAGCAGACTAGCAGACCCTTAACAACGGTGAACGATGGCGGTTTTTGGGCGATGATGATGAGTGGTGATGCATAGTGGCGGCAGTGTGAAAGAGTGGCCGATCTCTTAGTAATAAACAGCGGTAACGGCGATGATAATGCCGGCTTTCAACAGCAATAACGATGAGGCTGACTGTGACTCTCATCAACGATGAGCAGTGGTAATGGCGAGGATGACGACGGCTCTCGACGGCGTCGAGGCCAATAGCTGTCAACAGTCTTGTGTACTGGTCAGCGGCTTCGGAGAACGGCAGTGGCTGGATTGTTATCTGAGGACTGACCCGAAGGGTGGCTCGGAATCACTCAGAATATACCAATGCCCACGACTTGGAGAGCTGCGATAGTGGTTTAGAGCGACCCGCAAGCGGGTTTATGAAGAATCGATGCGTATTTTAGGTGTGCGTTCTGGTTCAGGACATATAAAACAAGATAATAGTGCTTGGCTGGTCTTGAAGCTATTTATTGGCCAGTCACTACCACACGACTGACACTTTCGTCTACCTTGCTTTTGTATATCTACATTCGTACATACATATATGTATATCAAAATAAATTCGTATCTACCATAGTCCTTATACTTTTGTGCATTTTTAATTATCGGTTTTCTTAGCTAAACTTTGACCGTAGTTGGTCGTTAATTGTATTTGCTTTCACTCTCTGCGTGCACTTACTTTTTTCCTATTGCCAAACTAAGCTACCAAATGCAAGGAAGGCACCTAGGGAGCGAGAAAGAAGTGCAAAAAAAATGGCTTCAATTTTATTGCCATTTACGAGTGTAAAAAAGTAAAACACAACTAAGAGCTCCGAGCAGCAAGAAAAACAAAATCAGGCGGAGTTTGAAGCTGTATGGTTGCTTGGATTGGCGTTGAACACTTGGAAGTTGGAGAGTTCATATAAAATGCATGGAATTTTAACTAAAAGTGGATATTGCCAAAACGTTGCAGCAAGCAACAGCTAGTGCGAACAGAAGCGGCAAAACGGTGTAGAAGACGAAAAGCAAAGAGTTGAAAGCGAAAATGGAGGTGCACACATGCATACATACGAACATACGAGCTGAACGCAATAGCGCACGGAATGGCTGCCTGGGTTCGCGTGTGGTGATGGTTCGAATGCAATGGAGAAAATGTAGCTTTTAGTTTGACCATTGGCATCGCTGGTGATTGAACAAATGGCTAGGCGAGCTGCCAAAATAAATATTTGCTGAGCGAAAAGTGCAGAAGCAAATTAAAAAAAAAAAATGCTGGAAAAATTGCACTACTTTATTAGTTTCGAATGCGCTAAATGAAAAATTCAATTTGATGGATATGCGTAGTTGAAAAAAATTGGTAAATAAATATTTGTTCATTTAAAAGTAATTGTAAGTAGTGGAATAACAAAGAGTAGAGAAATTAAACCAATTGAGGAGTGAAAATTTAATAGGAGATACTTGAACTATGAATTTCTGTTAAGAAGGTGTTTAACAGCCAATTTCACGAAAGCAATTTAAGTAAAAAATAATTTATTTTTTTTAAATTTATATGGAAATTCACAGAAAACCAGAAATCATTTTCCATTTAAATTGCTGGTGAAACCGGCGGTAAGGGATTGAAGAAATATATTTAAAATTTTTATAGATTTTATTATTATTAGTTTTTACAAGGCGAAATTACTCAGGGGCTCAACATAACAGTTATTGATCAAAACTGTAATTGAAAAATTCACTATGAAGGAAATACTCTACAACTCAGTGACGCAAATAACTGTTATGGGTGGAAATTTGTTTCAAATAAATCAACATGAAGGAGCGCTCAGAAATATATGATGTTGTATATGAAATAATCGTCTTTTAGAGATATTTTCATTTGAGCAACAAGCCAAAATGTTATAATTTGTTTGCTTTTCATCAAATTTAAGAGTTATTTCATGAGTTCTACTCTATTTGCTCGTAAAATAATACTTACTTGTTGAGCTTTATTTTTTCCTTCAATAAATAACACTTATGAAATGAGTTTTAATTTTTTATTTTTCTGTTGTAAAATAAGACTCACCTTGTAAGTTGTATTTATCATTCCAAAATATATGTTATTTCATAAGTTTTACTTAAAAATCACAGACCTTAGTTTTCAGGCCAAAGGCGGTCGCACAAAACCAATTCGTTTTGTTTGTGTTTTTTTCGGGCGTTATTTCCTATAGGGAAACACTTGATATATATTTGGCTTATGAAAAGTATTATTTATTGAAAAAAAAATAAGGCTCAACAAGAAGCATTCTTTTGCGAGCAAACATAGAACTCATGAAGTAATTTCATGAAAAAGATAAAAATCAAAAGATAAAGATTAAATGATGATTTTTTCGATATCGCTTACAACTGTTACAGTCCCTGATAGTAATCGATTCCTTTTTTCACCGAGAATCAAATTTGAGAATTAATTTTTATTTGTAATTTTTATGCAAAATTAAAAAAAAAACAATTGATTTTGATTTTTATTTTATAAATCCAAGATAACAATTATTTTTGATTTGTATCTAAATAATCTGCAAATAACAGTTATTTTGGATTTTTAAATTAAATGTCTTAGCTAACAGTTATTGAAGACTTTTACTTATAAAGTTCATAAATAAAAATTAGTCACTGACTTTTACCGTCAAAAGTCATCACCGACTTGTATTTTTTAAATCATACTTATACATAAAAGTCAATTGCATAAGTAGTAGTAGTTTCTTGTTCTCCAACACCTTCTTAACTAAATATGAAAATAGATAATCACTTTTATACGTATGACTTATATTTAGATAAAAATCAAAAATAATTGTTATTTAAGATTTAGAAGATACAGCAAGGTTTGAGATGGAGTCTTCAGGATCAGGATGGCAATGGCCTTCGCTTATTCTCGGACATCGAAACTCTTGTCCTTCAGAATGCAAGTTAGTTCGTCTACTACGATGGACCATTTAACAGGACAGATGATTCTCGCATGAAGGCATTCTGTAGTTCCCGAGAAACTGACTCTTTCTCAGGCATAAAATGAGAGTTATAATTCTGGATTTATGGGCGACTGCTATCCAGTGGCATATAGTAACATTTATAACTTAACGCCAGACGCTATTACTATCAGTTAGTGTTCGGTGTAATCAAAAGCATCCCCCCCCCCACTTCTAATGAACGTGAACCTGAAAAACGTGGATGCTTTATCAAAGGATTTTTCTAAAGAAACTGTATCTTATACGCCAATCTACTATCTTTTCTATAGCTTTTAGGAAAAAGGTTGTAGTACTGATGAGTCGGTAAGGCTTTGATTGGCTTGATAATTTCTCCCTATATCATAAATGCAACTAACCGTCATTTCTTGACATTGTATCAGGTTTTGCATTCCTTGAATAGCGGTTTTAAAAAGAGTTGATGTTGGGAGAGTTCCTTTGAAAAGTGGGCAGGGAATGTGGGAAATATGGGAATTAAGCTAACACTCATCGAACTGGAAACTGACGAGGATCGTTTTATCCCAATCTGCGTGTAGATATTACAAGTTGTGTGCATTTCGAAAGAGTTGTTAGGAAAGAATGTTGATATTCCAAGCCAAGGAGCCAATCTACAAAAATACTTTTTGGAGTAATATGAGAAAGAAGGATCTGTAAAAAATAAATACGGTATTTTATTGAAAAGTTGCCCCTGCGTGATTTTACCAATTATGGTAAAAGTATATTAAAATATTATTACCATTTCGATTCTGCTAATACATTTTAAGCTTTACCTCAAATTTTTTTAAAGTCGATTTGGCTACTCTGGCTCTGAAGGCTTCATATAGCAATCCGTAAAAAAAAACAAAAATAATTGCAAGTAATATATCAGCGGAGGAATCACGTAGCAAAAAATAATAATTGTAATGTATGAGCAATTTTTTTTTTTATATGTATGTAAATACTAAAGAGAAAATGTTGCGACAATTGCAGAAATTGGCAGAAATGAGCAGAAATAAAAATGCGAGCAGGCAGTGCAATTCTTTTTAAGCCAAAATATATGATGACAAAAAGAAATGAACACAAACGAGCAGAAGTAAGAAGAAATGAGATTTTAAAAAGGCGTAATTTTTCAAGCTTTTCAGCGAACAAATACAAAAGAAAATATATAAATGCAAATGCATGTGTGCATACTAACACAAATACAACAGCATACATATATACATATGGAGGTATGCAGGTTTATAAAATAGTAACGATAAAAAATTTTTAGCGGCGGCGAGCACGAATTGTTAATGGGAAACTAGATGACAAATACACATGCGAGCAGAAACTCGTACGAATTTGTACTAGAGGTCTGCATAAATCCACTATAAACTACTCATTACACGTGCACTTGAGAAAGAGAAGCACACATCTGCCGAAAGCATAAAAGATGCTCCGACTTTTAAGAAATCTATAGAACTTTTTCAAATTCCTGAGAAGTCCAGCTGCGCGTGGCAGGTTTACTATTAGCAGAAGAACTTAAATAATAACTTTTGTTTTCTCGTTTTGGAAGGTAAAAAAATGGAAAACTTGATTGAAAGAAAATTTTACCGAATTTTCCTGGAATATTGAGAATTTTTCAACACAGCTCCGAGATATATCAAAACTTTTTGCGATTCTTCGCAGGCTTAGTGTAATTTTACTTACGGTATTTTTTTGTTGTTTGATTTTTCTGCATTTGTCGGTGTTTGTTTTTTTTTTAACATTTTGGTTCTTTTTGGGTCTGTTTGGATATAAATATATTGAGATCTTTAGAATTTTTAAGATTTCTTTCTGGGCTAGTTGGAAAATTTTTCTAAAATTCTAGATTTTTACAGCACCTTTTGGACTGTTGATCTTTCGGTATTTTTGGTCTAATGGAAATTTTTCGTGATTATCGGCATTAAAGTAATTTTTCTCAATATTTGTATGCAATTTAGCGAAAGTTTTCTAATTTTTAAATACTTGTAGACAGGGAGGTTCAGGTTTTTTTTTGTGTGTACATTATTCGTTAGCTCTGGCAGTTTTCGGAGCTTTTTTTGATTTTTCGTGATTTTTTTAGACTTCTATTACAGTAATTTTGGAAAAGGTTTCGAGTATTCTTTGACTTTTTGAGAGCTTTTCGAAATTCACCGTTATTTTAAGCAGTTACTTAAACTTCCTTTACAGTTTTTCAAATCCTTCTCCAGGGACTTATTATGTTTTTTTATTTTCAGAACTATTTTGAGAGACTCCGGCGAATTTCGGAGCATTCTTTGAATGCTTCTAAACTTTTTTCCTATCCTTTAAGAAATTTTTGGAAAATTTTTCATTAATTCTGCATTACTTTGCATTTGTTTGGCAACTTTTCGAAGAACATCGGAGTTCTGCAGAGGACTTAAAGTTTAATAAGCTTTTTCGTAATGCTTTCGAATTTCCTGGGGGCTCGGGAGTGGTTTGGGATATTTGCCGACCTTTTACAATTTTTCCTTTGGGATTCAGAATTCGTCGGTATAAAAGAGTTTTTACCAAGGTGTCTATAAGGGTTTGCAAAGTTTTTTTTTCGTTTTTTAGACACTTATCTATAACAAAAGTTATTTTTTTTATTTTCGGATTTTTATTCGATATTTCTTTCGGGGCTTTGTTAACTCTTCGGGGTTTTTTGGGACCATCTGGCGTGTTGCGCGATATTTCAGAATTTTTAGAGCTTTGTGAAGAATTTTCGAATATTTTAGGTGTGTTTGGAATCCTTTGAGATTTTAGATTGTTTTTAAGGATTTTTGTGAAATTTTTCATTTGATTTCAAATTTTTTTAGTAGATTTGAAGATCGTTGAGGAATTTTAAGAAAATTTGCGTGTTTTTATGAGTATTTTAGCAAACCTGCAGTAATGTAGATGTTTTTTCTTACTTTTTGGACTTGCCGTTTTTTTCTCAGAATATTTTTAGAAATATTTATTACAGAATTTTTCGGGATTTACCACAGCTTGTTGTGTCCCAATTATGCTCAATTATATGAAAAAGATGCATATGAGCAAAAGTGTCAACAATTTCCAATGCGGTTCTCTAACCCATACATACATACTTACAGATATATGGTACAATTCATAGTATTTACCTATACAAGTACATATCCCTTTACAGTTTCTATGTGGATACCTTTTGAACGGATGTATGTGTGTATGTGCGTGCAGTTGATTGCAGTAGATTGAGTAAGTGAGCGAGTAGCTGAATTTGCGCGATTTGCATGCACTTGTATGTGTATCTAAGTATGCGTGTGAGTGCAAGTGTTTGACAGTTTGTGTGAAAATCGCTTAAAATGCTGAATTGTTAAAATGGCGAAATGCTGATTTCCGCTTTGCAACATTTCTGTTTCTAGTTTGTTTTTTTTTTGCTTTTAGCATACACGTCCATTGCTGCTACCTTCTCCTTCCTCACTCTTGCTGCTGGCGCCAGCTTTCAAACAAACTATTTGCACTTTATCAAAAGATTTAAAAAACGGCAGCTCAGTGAGTGCAGTCGCACCAAAGCTGCTGCTGATGCCGCTGATGGTGGTAAGTGGTTTAAGAAAAATGTGCAAAGGTGCTGCTGAGCCTGTAGTTGGCAGCAAAAGCTTATGAGGCATTTAGAGCAGCGCCAAGGAGTAAAGGAGGAAGAAGAAAAAGGGGTAGCAAAAAAAAAAGCGCTGCCAAACGAGCGCACACTCTTATTTAAATTAACATAAATCATAAGAATGCCAGGCAGGCACACATACACATATGCCGCGGTCATATCAAGAAGCTCACACACGTCACACTCGCTCTAACAAACACACACACACACACATAGGTAAACTCTCACACCCACACATTTGCAGTACATTTGACTTAATGCGCACACGTACCGACGAGCAATTTAGCGGCGAAAGAAAAAATTAGAAAAAGAATTGCGATATCTGTAAAAAATGCCACTTTGTACTTTTGTCACATTTCACATTTCAGAAAAAAAAACATCAAACTTAAAAATAAAATATTATATTATTACCCTCACACCCCTGTTCGAAGCTGCTCATATGTACAAATGTATTTATGTACGTGTGTGCCCCACTTTCCCCCACTGCCATTTTACCACCTTCGGCGTCGCCTGTGAGTTGATTGCTGTGATTTTTCATATTTTTCACAGCTTTCCGCTCGACCGCAGCGACACACTGCTGACTGACTGGTTGTCGTTTGTTCGCGACAGGCGATTTTCAGCAAATTTTGCCGCTGACATAGATTTGTGGTGATCTCGTTGACTTCGGTAACGGAGGTGCTATGTTGAGCTGCAGAAAATGGAGCAGAGATTCAATCTATTTAGCAACAAAATAAAGGTATATGAACATACATACATACATATGTACATTAGGGTGGATCAATTTAATTAAAAAATTAAGTCATCAGAGATCTGAAACAGTAAACCGGGTACCAGAAAATATAAAAATGCAAATTATAAACCGCCACAGAGAAATCAAAATATACAGAAACCACAAGCCTGAGAACGGAGAGTAGAACTAACTAGGGATGAATAAGAAACGCCAAGTAACCAGAATCACAAACTAAAAGCTTGGATTCAAAAAAGAAAAAAACAGAGGTTTGAAGGAAAGGGTAAGAAATTAGAGACAGTTAGACAAGTGTAAAAAACAGAGACAAAACCCTAAAAACCATTTACCAGAAGCCAATATACCAAAGGCCAGGAAAAATGTACTAAAACAAACTATGAAATTTATTTCCACAAAAATAATACAAAATTGGCTACAAAGTAATAAAACTAAAAACCACAGATTTATATTTGAAGAAAATGACAAATGAAACTAAACGAAAATAACATTATATCAGAGGGTAAAATTAAAAAAAGCTGAAGTCTTAAGTACACAGAAGGTACCTGTATCTGCTGTGAACAAACAAGAAAATGAACCGTGAGTGACAATGAACATGATCTTACTAGTCACCATGACTGTTGGTGGCAGCCAAGCAAGGCGAAAAATGATTTTCCGGTTGTTTTGATTTTTATTAGACATTACGAAGCCCTTTCTAGTTAAACCGGTTGGTTCGATTGGGTCGAGTGGGTTCAAGGCATAGGTGACGAGATAATAACTATTTATGGGTTCGAGTTTAGATAAATCAGAGTTTAATCTATCCAAACTATATATTGTACCAGACTAATAAGGTCTTTTAAGCCAGCTACATATATATACATATATGACTTCGTTCGCGATCGGTTAGTAAAAGCTGGAATTGTCTCTAAATAATGCCGAATATTGCCTTTCTGAACAGCGTCTGGACCAGTGGCTATGAGGTCTAACCCTTTTTCAGATCGACGTAACCTTTCAATCGAGATTTTCCAGTGACTACGGTTGATGATCCGATTGATCTTTACTGTACGCACTGTCGGAGAGCACCAGAAGTGCAAAAACTCTAAGGGCCTTCACACCCATTTCGGTAGTTTTGATAAATTGCTGGTTGGTACTCGGTAATTTTGTCAACTGTGAACCTCTTTCATTAGTCTGGTAAACTATGCCTATCAACAGCTGATTTGCAGCTTTTTACCAAAACAAAAAAAAATTTAAATTGTAACAGAAAATTTAATTATATGCATTATTCCTTTCGGCAGCGGGCGGATTTTAAATTGAATAAATTTCGAACAGCTGATTGCAGTTTACCAACTACCAGAAAAATTATCAAGCTTCGACCACGGTAACTTGGTAACCGGCAAACCGAAAAAAAAAATAATTTTGCACAAACAAAATACATGGGGATAAATTACCAAACACCGAGTCACCGAGTACCAAGCTCGGTATGAAGACCCCTTCTAAGTGAAGCTAGTCGCACACTGCAGTAATATGTGAGGAAGGAAAGCAACTAGGAAGCTTTACCGCTTTTTCAACCTGGTTCTCACCTATATACGTCGTCACACCACTCGCTTTATAAATTCCATCAAGGAATTTTTCACCCCAAGCTCCTTTGAGATACATACTCGACTATATAATTATTCTATGCAATGCTCCTTCAATGTAAAGAATGGTCAAAAGACTGCACTAGGCTATGAAGCGCGGTTTTCGTTAGCTGGCCTTTTTGATGGCTGGCGGTTTGACAGCAATCGACTATCAATCATTAAAAAAGTAGGCATGGACTATTTAAGCACAAAGGCGAAAGTTTAATGGACCTAAAAGCCTATTGAGCCTTGCGGGCTTTGGGGATAAACTCAACTCACTTCCTTGTAAACTTGATCGAGAATTGTTTACTCATTCGAGAGAATTTTCGAGCTTAAAGTAAGAAAAGTTTTTTCTTTGATCCAGAGATGGGTTCCTTTCGGAGTGTAGTGAACCCGCATGGCGTTAAAACACCCAAAATTTCACATCAACTACTATTCCAAACGTTAGTCAGTCTTATAAGCAATCCCAGTGCCATATTTCATCGTAATCCGTACACCCGTTTCTGAGTGAAGAGTGGTCTCGCATAGTGTCGGTTCATAATATCATTAAATTCGATATAAAAGTTCTCACTTGAAAAAATAAAATCTTACCGCACATCTACAGGCCAAGGTCTTTACCTCGACCTCTCGTATTTAAATTTGAATGAAACAAAGATTTTTAAAATTTAATAATTTTTTAAACTTATTAAATAATTCTAAATTTTTATACTAAAGTATTTTCAACATTCTTTAGCTTGACAAACTTATTTTCATATTTCAAATAGTTTGCGTGTTTGCGTATAAGTTATTTAAATTCGACTTCTTAAACAGGTGGCAACCCTCTTCAAAAGTAGTTTTAAGGTGAAAGCTTCTTAATTAACCCTCGTCTTACATTGTGACACATATTTTAACTAACTGATGAAATAAGTTGATTTGGTTTTCTAAACATATGGCAACCCTATGAATATATTTCAGAAATAAATCCTTCTCAAATCCAATTCGATCAATACCAATATTTTAATTATTCATTAAACTTGTAAAATAATGTAAATTTAATTTTTTAAACGGGTGGCACCCCTCTCTAAACGCCTCAAAAATGTTCTTAGTGTTAAAAATAAAGATTTCTCAATACTCTTTTCTTTCGCATATTTTAATATTTTATTTTGTATAAGTTAACTGATGTAAAATGTAAATGTAGTAGAACAGGTGGCAACCCTATTCAAAAGTAGTTTTAAGGTGAAAGCTTCTTAATTAACCCTCGTCTTACATTGTGACACATATTTTAACTAACTAATGAAATAAATTGATTTCATTTTCAAAACATGTGGCAACCCTCCGAACATATTTCAATTTCAATTCAATTTCAAATCAATTTCAATTTAAAAACAAAAGAAAAAAAAAAGAAGTGGTGATCTCCGAAATAGCTGCTATAACTTCCACCGCTTAGACTTTGTTGCATTTTCAATTTTCTAATAAACAATCGTGGTACAAAGCTCAATAAAAAATGTTTAAACTATTACCTTCTTAAATCTTTTTCGTCTGCGCTCATACGATGATACATATTTCTTTTACCTTATTACCCCTCCTACAGTAACATTAGGAAACAAAGCCTTTTAAAGCCATTTCGATTGATACCCATTTTGTAATAATTGGTTTGACTTTTTAAATAACTTGACCTTCATTTTTAAAAAAGGTGGCAACACACATGGCCTTCATTTTGCCAGATTTGGCTGATTACACATTGCATCTGTTACTTTTCCATGTTGTATACTTATAGGCCGCACTGCTTTTCATTTAGAGAATTTTGGTGACGAAAATTTTGCGTAGCGATTGTCAGAATTCCACTGCTGGACAAAAAAATCCCTACGTGTTTTATATGTATAGATACTTAATAAACATTACACCGTTGTAATTTCGTAGGTCCAATGGAATATTTTCTACATTATCTTTTTAAATTCAATCAATTTGTATAGCCTCGCCAGCAGCGAATAGAAAGGAAACATACAGCGGATATATCCCACCACAAGCACCACCAGTCCAGTCCAGCTGGCAGCGTAGTTCTTCAAAAGTATGAGCGAGTGTTCAATAACATCTACATCTTGTTTCTCAGTCCTAGTAGGCGGTGGGAGTGTTGCGTGCAAATACAAATGACAACGCCTCTATGCGCATTTATTTTACCTTACATTTGTTGATACATTGCCACAAAGCGCGGCATATCTACAGGCGTTCTAAGGTGTATGTAACGCTGTTACTTGCTATTAATTTTTTTCTTACATTTTACTTACGTAAATTTTTTTTAACTTCTTCTCTCTCTCTACAACAACGGGGACCATCAATTTGAGAATTACTACATTAGCATTGCCCACTTAACAAGTTTTGGGGAGGGGCCATCTTGTAGCGCATACTGCTACATATGTATGTATGCAAGTGTGTGTGCACATTAAAATTAGTGATTAATTTTTACGCCTAAAATATGCAAATGCGAATTGATGAATACCAATGGGACAAGCGTGAAGTAAAGGTCGACATCGCCTTCGCCTCTAAGTATGCTTCATTTTCTGCTTCATTGCGAGCGCTGGCGGTGCGTCATTGAAAGCACTTCGGTTGCTGCTGCTAAAAAAATTTCAATGATTTTTGTTTGCTTATTTTTATATTTTCAGCGTTTTCCTTTCGAGAACGATAAGAAGAAATGTCCATAGGGAATTTCGTTTATGCGCTGTTTGGGGATTTTTTCGCTACATTTCCTGAGGCACTTTTTTTTTTCTTGTACCTACGTAATTTCTTTGCTTGCCGTGTCGAAGTAGATGTCTTTTTTTTTTGTTATGCAAGAAATGTAGTTATGGAAATTTTTTTAATTTTTCAAAAGGAAATGAAAAATTTTTCGTCATATTTTCCACCATTTTTAACCTTTATTTTGTTGCCATTAAAAAGCAACAAAAAAAAAATTGAATCTTTTTTTTTCAATGAAAAATTGTGTTGCGCAACGAAATGAAATTGTTTACCCTGCAGGCAAATTGATTACGAACGCAATCGTGTTGCTCGTCAGCCAATGCTTGTTGTAGTATTTTTGGTGATTTTAGAAAGCGTACATACACACAATGATAAGCATTTACATTTACATACTTATAAAAAGGTACGTTCTCAATACACTTACATACAAACATTTATAAGCGCTATAGAGAACGTGTGGAAAATAGTATTAGCGCGCTCAAAAAGCGAGCAGATGTTAATGAGCAGCTGAATTGATAGTAATTAAAATATTTCTTTCAGATTTGTCCTATGGTCGGTCGTCGCCTTGGGGGTGTTAGGAAGTTTAGGACAGGCAGTAGTGAATTGCTTTTTGGTAGTAAAAAGAAAAAGTAATAGAAGTATAAAGAAATTACATATAAAAAGCGCACAAGTGTAGTTAGAGATAGTAGCGGCCATAAGCAATGAACTATTTTTTAGAAAGTTGGCCTTTGGCTTAGCTTTTATCTCAATCTCGTGCCATCCAATTTTGTGACAGAGCCTCAACATCGAAAGCGTTCCATACTTCTAGCGTACCTCTCAGCGAGATTGAAACGATGGTCTGCGAATTATAGAAGCATCCCCGAATACCAAACGTGTTCTTACTGATCACCTACGCTGAAGATTTGATCAAAATTGGTATCCTTATATACCAGAGCATAAGTAGAATAGGTCAAGCTACAATTGGCTATGTGCCAATACAACTTCTCGTTCATTCTCTCTCTAAGAATACAAATACGAAATTAAAACAAAGTAGAGACCCATGAGTGATCTCAGCTATGGTCGCCGGTAACTAGTGGCTTTAATTACAGAGCCGCTTGCAATAATGGAATACTTTCTGATGTCAACTTAATACAATACCGTCTTATAAAATGAGGTCTTGAAACATGTTCAAGGTGAGGCTATTAACACATCCTTGAACTCTTTTCCATTGAATAGCTCGTAATCTGAGTCCTACCACTAGCCGCAGGCAAAGGCTTCAGTAAAGTTCTCGAAATCGAATACCAACTTTTTATACTCATCGACTCATGCGATTTAGGATGGGGCCTACGTTCAAATATTTAGAAATTTCGAGTTTTTTCTTGCCATTTTTTCAGGACAGGCCAAATGAGACCTACCAATTTTAAACACGTATAACTCTTGCAACAATTATTTGTTTTTATTAATTTACATACATTTATGTAAATTAAGAGCCACTATTTATGAATAACTCAGTGAGAGGGGAGACCAGTATGTTTGCATACATATATATAAAGAAATATATATATATTTATTGGTTCAAAAAAGGTGGGTAGGCACTGTGGCCAATGGTAAAGGTCTACCACACAATACTCCGGACGCAGTTCAGTTATATGGCAGTTGAGAAGTTGAGGCTCCCGGTGTTAGCAGTCGGGCCTGAACAATATATGAAGAATTACATCAGGCACACATTAACTATTTTTAGCGTATTCCCCATTACACCTCGTAATGTTTCTGGGGGCATGCTTCGTATTTCGTTTAGACTCTAGAATATTCTGATTCCGCTGTCTAATAGTCTTTGGTTTATTAACCTACTCTTTTTTTTTTTTAAATGTCTCCATACAAAAAAGTCGGGCACAGTTAAATCCAGTGAACGAGGTGGCCAAGGGAAATCTGAATTTTTCAAAATCAAACGTTCGCCGAAATATTTTATAAGTATCAATTTTAAATTTCCAAGAATTATATATATATATATATAGCCTGCAACGAGAAAAATACAATTACATTAAAACATAAAATAGTTGTTCGTGTTTCTCATTTGGTACACCCTGTGGATAGTTTTTTCTAAAGCACTTAGGGCCAGGTCCCAATCAGCCTATCCGCACACAATGCAATTGTTTGGTAGAAATATACTTTCAGTAAGCTTAAGAAAACAAGTAAGAAAGTCTAAGTTCGGGCGGAGCCGAACATTAAATACCCGGCGCAAGTATTAAATATATGATTTTCACCTTTCCGAAAGCTACCGCTACATGGTAAGCTGGGGTGTATCAATTTTGAGTAAATTAGCGTCCTTCAATTTCGAAATATTGAAGTTTCAAGCATTTCTTAAATTTACCGTTATATTTTTAGATTTCAATAATTTTCAACGTTTTGCTTACACGTGGCAAGTACAATAACCATACCGAGTTTGGTACAAATTGGTAGAACGGTTACCGATATACTTATATGTGATCATAAGTGGGCGGTGCCACGCCCATTTTCCAAAATTTTACCATAAACGTATTTCTTGGTAAAGAATTGTTGCAAGCATCAATTTTGAATAAATTAGCTTCAATATTTAATGATTTATCGAAGATTTTGTATTTCTCTAAATTACCGTTATATGGGATGTGGGCGTGGTTATTGACCGATTTTAAAAAGTTTCGGCGGTTTTTTATGCTGTACCAAGGCCAACAACTGTGCCAAGTTTGGAAGAAATTGGTGCAGCGGTTACCAAGATATACACATGTAACCATAAGTGGGCGTGGCTACGCCCATTTTCCAAAAATTTATAATATTCTAATTTTTCGTCTAAAACTTATTATAAATATCAATTTTGAGTGAATAATCTCCAGTAGTTACTAAAATATCGCAGTTTTCGTATTTCTGAAAATTACCGTTATATGGGAGGTAGGCGTGGTTATTATCCGATTTTTCCCATTTTCAATACCATCCGTCCTACGCCCGAAAGAAGTACACGTACCAAGTTTCGTTAAGATATCTTAATTTTTACTCGAGTTATCGTGTGCACAGACGGACAGACGGACGGACGGACAGACAGTCACCGCTTAATCGATTTCTCTTTTCATCCTGATCATTTATGTATACATTTGTCTATATCTATCTCGATTCGTTTTGCCTGTTACAAACAACCGTTATGTGAACAAAGTTATAATACCCTTGTGCACCAGTGCGCTCGGGTATAAAAAGGGTTATCAATTCGTCAGAATATTTTTTTATGTATGTTACCGGATAACCTCGGCCCGCGTGAATAGTTTTTGATATCTAATCATTTTTTATCAGAAAGATGGTACACGGTTAAAAATTTCGGTTTTAATTTTAAACTTTTTGGACTACATATATGACCAAACTAAATTCAGTTTCAAATACAAACCTTCCAAGTTTAAAAAAAGAGAGCACATATTTTGGGTTTAGAATTTAAACAATTCGGTTTAAATGTTAAACCCAAACATTTTCATAATTAAGAATAAAAAAAAAACAATCTTAAATTTCATGCTCCGTCTGGTTGGGATTGAACCCGGACAGCCTTGGTAGCAACCAATTTTATAAAGCATCTTTGCACACTCAGCTACAGCCACGCATGTAAATGTGCTTTCATATGTTGAGTTTGAATCAACACCACAATTCGCTGTGCAAACATATTCTATTTCGGTTTAGATTTTAAACCAAATTTTCTATAAATGAAACCCAGAAACTAGAATTAAAACATTTTGGTTTGATTTTTAAACCACGAACTTTTTGGGCTAAAATTTAAACCAGAATATATTAAAAAATTGCGTAAAACTATTGACTGGTTTAAAAAGTAGACTATAAAAGTTTAAAAAAGGCAGTAGTCCCAGCGCGGTTTAAAAATTAAACCCAAATTTTTGACCGTGTAGGTACCATAAGTGGTCCCATACTTACATATTTGCTTTTAGTTTGGTTTAGTTCCGATTATTAGATCATAAATAAATAAAAGGTACTCCTAAATTTTTAACACATCAAGCTTTGAGGTTTCTTTATTAACGGAGTTGCGCTGAAGCAAGTGGTGTTACTTCTAAGCCTTAAAGGCTAACTGAAATCAGTGTAGACGTATCATAAATTTGAGTTCTTCTACAATCAAAATTGTGATAGTAAAAATCTTCATATCGGTATATCGTGCCGATTTGGTCGATCCTTTTTAAAGAACAGATCCTGCATTATTTAAGCTTGTTTTTGTTATTGTAACATCATAAAAATTACGCAAAGAGTTTTCAGGAAATCAACCTGAGTGACAGTCCTTGGCCCATACATAAAGATCTTGATTGTTCCGGCTTTGATGAATACAGAAGGGTATTCAAATATGCCTAAACTTTCTAGATCTTCGAAGAATTGGCCTGTATTTTTCGATGTCAGATATTCCCTAAAAAAATGTGTAAGAAATCTTACCTCATAATTAGCAGCAGTATTTTTGGCTTACAAAGTCTTATGGAATTACGCGATGCCCTTAATTTACACCATGTATATTCTGCATGCATCTATAAGCACATTAGTCCACTTGTTTTTATAGCTTTTGTGACCATGCCCTCAACTTGTGATAGCAGTAATCTGCGTCGTATATATGCTTGCACGTCTTGTCAGCTTCTGATTCTACATATCTCAGAATACCAATATATGGTGGACCCCAGGGGCGCACCCAGGAATATATTTTAGGGGGGTTTTATATTTCTGAAGATATATCACCGGAAAATACTGAAAATTTGCTTCAGATAATACCCTCTTTAAAATACATTTATGCAAGTTTTATGTACAGTATGTAATAAATAAATAAACGTTTTAAAATTCATAAACTGCACCTTATTTACAGATTAACAGAACTCAAACGCTTTTAACCGACTTCAAAAAAAAGGGAGGTTATCATCTCGCCAGAATACATAACTTTGGACCACGTGAACCGTTTTCAATAATCCTTTTTTTATTAGAAAGATAGTACCTCAAGGTTCGTCCCGTAATTTGTTTTAGAGATCCGACGATTGGATCATGAAGAAATTAACGGTACCCCTAAATTTGAATATGAGAATTGAAGTCGGTTGTGTTCTTTCCTTAAAACTACTTGCTTAATAAAAAGTTCTATAAACTCAAGATGCGTTCAACTTTCAAAAGTACCTAATAAAAAATTTTAAAAAAGAGTCAGTAAAAATAAATTTATTGATCCATGAATTTTTGCACTTCTATGTTCATTTTTTCGATTTCTGGTTTTCGATAGAGATGGTGATTTTTCACGATTGCTAAATTTTTTTAATATTTCAAATACCGAAAAAATTAACTGAACTCTCAAGAAAAACGAAAAATTCATATAAAACGACGGACGAGAAATGGAAAAGAAATTTTCTTCTATCAAAATTTCTTCAATCAGTTTTCAGCTCTCAAGAAAAAAAATGCTCGTATATTTATTCCCTCATGAAGATTTACAGCAAAAGCAAAGCGCTTTTTCAAGCAACAGAAATTATAATAAATATTTCTTGTAATTTCCTTGAGAGCTGGATTCTTAGCTTAAAGATACAGATTGTATTTGAGGTTATTAGCTTTAGGGGGGGGTTTGAACCCCAAAACCCACCCCTTGTGTGCGCTAATGGTGGACCCTATATACACTGACGATGTGTGGACAAAAATATTGCATATATTATATAAAAAATATCGTATCAGTCGTAGCAATCACTGCTTGGCCATCCACAACGAAGAAGGATTTTGAAGTAGCTCACTAATTGTATGGTATTTCTTGGTATTATATGAAAAGCCGATCTAAAGAGAGTAGCTAGGAAAGTACGCCACAAACTGTTCCGATAACGAATTTTTTAAGAAAAATTTTAGATGATCGGTTCCTATAGGAGGAAAAGTATCCTTCGAGGATCTAATAGTCACAGCTTTTATGTACCACTTCGGTTCTGTATAAAATATAGGCATTGATTAGATTAGCTTGTAGTGGATGCCTTCATTCAGATCCTTGCAGAGGCAAACTTAGGTGTCCAGGATCCGTTGTAATACCGTCTTAGCTCAATGAAATTTTTTTTTAAATACATTTTTTTAAAACGTTAAGTCTGAATTACTTACCATTGAAAAACATTAACGAACATAACCGCCAGAGTTCCACAAATATCGGAGTTTTTAAAGTTTTCGTTTGTTACCTCGTCTCAGAATAATCTTGCATTGAGAGAAATCCAGTTAAATTCCGCCGCTGGGCTTATCTATGTTGTATCTGGGCCACATTTAACGTGCCATCCATCCTTGGTTTGCCAGCATGGGCAAGTTTTCAAGATGAAAACGGTATATACGGGCTTTATAAGAGGTATTCGTGGCAGAAAGAAATGTAGAGCCTGCCACTATGAATATTTGGTAACCCGTTACAGTGACCTAAGAAGATTTGAAGTAAAACCAGAAAGATCAAATAAGTTCGTTGACGGAAGACTTTAACGAAAGACGCTCAGCATATTTGGTAAGTAGAATTGCATACTCAATTAACCTGTGACTATCCCAAGGTGATTCCTAATTAGTTTAAATAGTATTTTGGATCTCCTAGCTGACATTGTGCTTGAATTTTTATCCAAACATATATTAACAGAGCTCGATGATTATTCGAATAAGTTTCCTGGGAATATAAAGTCCCGAGCTCGCCCTTACTAGGCCCAAATACCTGCCACTTCGTTTCCCATGTATCCACATCAGATATATCTAAATAAGCTCAGCCCTAACTTATTATCAATCGAAGAGTATATCTAACCTGATTGTTAGTTACTTAATATGCTTGCAAGGTAAGAAGAACTGACCTGGTGAGGAAACTTTAAGCTTCTTTTAAGACAGCGATATGTAGAGAAGGAATGCTTAGTAGTGCCTCAATTAGGCACAAAAGTTGTCCGTATGGGTATAGAAATGCTTTCGTAGTTAGAGGAAAAAGTGTAGCATCATCCTTCTGGCACTTTTTGTGGCTGAGGAATTTCTTTTCCAAAGTCTCTCTTTGAGTCTTTCTTAGATAGCTTGGAAATGGCTTAGGTATTGCAGGGAAGGAATGTGGTATCAAGGGCTCCGAATATCATAGCTTTGTAAATGCTGGAATTCTAGGATGGAATAGTTATTTTAATGGACTATGTTGGTGTATGAGTACTTAAACCTATACACACATAAATATATGCGTAAGTAATCCCGCTGCCAATAAATACTCATCAAATTGAAATCAAATAACCGCACAAAATCACAATTGCACTCAGCTATGCCATAAAATCGTGAAAAAGGACATAACCCATAATGCGCTTAAGTAGAAAAAATCATTTTCACAATACAAGAGAGAAAAAATCAGAATTGATGATTATTGCTTTTTGACAGCCGAACAAAACAAGCGTGGCAAAAGCAAAAGAACAAGGACATTCAAGAAATATGTATCAAAAGATTGCACACAAAAGCAGATTCGCTGCAACAACTGGCCAAGTAAGCAAGCAATTATGAAGGCCAAACACTTGCGCGTACGTTTTTGTAATAAATTGGAAGGACAATAAAAATTTCGGACACAAGACATAGAAAGACACATATAAATATATGCATATATGTACATATATATAAACGTACGTAGACTTGCCATAGTTATAGCCGGAAATTCATGAGTATGTGGATATCCCCAGCCCACGAGTGCCTTCATAAAACTGCCAACAGCTGTAACTGTTAAATGTCCCAAAGAAGCGCAGGTTGAATAACTGCACGAACCAAAGCAGCAGAAGCAACAAATAATTGCAATAAATACGTTTATATTGAGTGCGGCGGGAGAATGAAGTGAAAGCAGCGAAAAAGTGGGGAAGTACCAGTGTGCATGTAGAAGAATTGGGGCCTGTGGCGAGCAACATTGTCTGCCGTAGTATCAATAAAATAGCATAGAAAAATATTTACGATCATGTTAGAGTAAGTGCAAAATAATAGCAAAGGGCAGAAAGGACGCGTACATATGTATGACTAGCGAAAACAGCAGCAACAAAACCGAAAACAACAGCAATGCTTACATGTGACAATAGTAAAACTAACAACATTTCCACGGTATTTCCACGTTAAACTAGGCACGTAAAATCAGTAGGCGGCAGTAGAAAATATTTGTGTAGTTGAGAATAAGTGAATGTATCTGAAGGTATGCGTACATAAATGCACACATTGAATGCCTTTAGGAAACGCGCACTTGTTTAACTACATATACGCTTAATATGGTACGTGAGTGTGCGTCTACGTTTATTATTGGTGTGATTTCTTCGCTATTGTCGCGAGGCTATTTGGCAATAATGCACTCGACACTTTTATCACTTTTTCATTAGCCTTCAGAGAGGCACCGAAGAAGCTATGAATGTATGTAGTACGCCTAATGCGCCGACAATAGCAAAACGGCAATGTGTGGCCGCGAATGTTGTATAGAAATATAATTTCAGCATTTAAATAAGCACAGAAACGAAATGGAATGAGAATGGAATGAGAATGGAAATTACGGAAATTTAAAATATTATAAGTATTTAAAAAAGGAATGGTCATAGAACCGAAATAGAATTGGAACAACGTGG
Organism: Rhagoletis pomonella; assembly: GCF_013731165.1. Taxonomy (NCBI): domain Eukaryota; kingdom Metazoa; phylum Arthropoda; class Insecta; order Diptera; family Tephritidae; genus Rhagoletis; species Rhagoletis pomonella. Next base: position 16,389,012 of record NW_023458567.1, on the reverse strand, counting down.
AATTGGAACGTATTTGTATGGATAGGAAATACGATTTTAAAAATATGGTTACTTTCAAAATAATTAAATTGATCAAACATAAATGATATTAATTTGATTGGAACGAAATGGGATTGAAAGATAAAGAAGGAATTGAGGCACTACGAAAAAAACAGAAGAAATCCAGGGGACGGAAATTTGTAAAATAACATCAATTTATTCATGCTAAGAAAAAATAAATGGGAACAAAACGGAATAGGAGCGAATTAAAATATAAAAAAGGTTTTTGCATTTTGACAAAATGGCATAGCGGCTTCCCGAATGGAAAAAAATATTAGTTTCAAACGAAGCGCAAATTTAACAAAGAAATTTCGCAGAAGACTAAAGCAGAACTAGGAGCAAAAATAAATTGAAACAGTGCGAAATTAAACATAAACAATTTAGTTAACGGATATTGGCTCCGGCGAAACAAAGTGGCATAGAAACAAAATGAGAATGTAATTAAGTTGTGAAAAGTGTTAAGCAAATTATAGCATTTTTCGAAATAGAAAAATATTTGGTATGGAACGAAATGGAAATAGAACAAAAATGTAGTTGAAGCAAAATAAAATTAATGCACTGAAAAAAACGGAACTGAGAAAGGATTTTGCAGAATTATAAAATATTTTAAAGGCGAACAAGCTGGAAGTGGAACAAAATGGTAGTGAATCAGAATGAAATTGTGTATAGTAAAAGGCAAAGCTTTTTTGCCATTTTGTTTGAGAGGAAACTGGCAGGTTGTTTCTTTGCTTATCGCATACTTTCACTCCTAGGTTCTGGAACAATTTTTTCAGTCACTGTACGACAACTTACTCGTAACAAAGAAGATCTAAGTGGCATACAACTCGACGTAAAAACTACAACGAGTCCACTGCTTTCTTACTTATTTACAATTGCCTATCTTACAACTAACCACTCCCGCGCAATTACGACATTTATGTTGCATACATGGGGGCGCACAAGCACATGTAAACTAACTTGCCGCACATACCAGTGGTTGAACAACTATGCGGCGCTTTCGCTTTTGCAACTAGCCTTTCACTTTATTCTATTTTTTGATTATTGTTTATGCGATTGCTTGCGTGCATTTGCGTGTATGTGTGGGACCTTTTACGCCTCGCAGTAGCAGGGCGTGCTTTTAGGCTGCCCATTACAAGCCTATTGCAGGAATCTATAAATTCGAGGATTTGGCGAACATTTTTATTTGTTAGCAATCATTGTCGGCATGCAAGCTTTTGCAGTAGGCTTACATACACAAACACATACTATACTTACACAGATATATATTTTTCTTATATTTCATGGTGCAGGAAGCGAAAATTGCCAAAAGTAAATATGACAGTAGATATCATAATTTCTAATATTTTCTATCATTATTATTGTAATGCCAGCGGAGAGCTTCTGGCAATTTTTATGATATTTTGGCCAATAGTTTGCAATTAGCGGCAAGTTTTTCTCCAACAGCAACACTAAAATACAATCAACATTAAATGGAATTTTATGTTTGCCGGCGGAAAATGATATGTTGCAAGATTGTTTTGTGAACTTATGATTTTTATGACATTTGTTGAATTTTTAGTGATGGAAAGTGGAGTGATATTTTATTACAGAAATTCCGCAAATAAAGGGAAAGAATAATGATGAACAAAATAAAAAATGCGCAGGTTAATGGCATAATGACTTCATAAGAAAGAATAACATACTAGCGGAACAAACCGGTATCGGAACAAAATTTCCAGCACAGTGTTTTTAATAATTTTAATTTTGAGGAAAAGTTAAAAACTTTATCTCCATGAAAAAAAATCGGTAGAGGAACAAAATGGGATCGGAACAAAATGGAAATGAGCTAAAATTATATTAAAATTTCTTTAACTCGATAATCAGCAGTGGCACAGAAAGCGAGGAATACGAGTCGAACAAACTGGTACTGGAACATAAAATTTAAAATATTTGAAAATGGGTAGTTGGAATTGAAACTGAATGAAAACCACTCAATAACCACTTGTAGTAGAAAAAGTGAAAAATGCTAGAGAAACAAACTGGCATTGGAACAAAATAAACTTTGAATGAATGACTTGCAGTGTTTTGACTTATTTAAAAAACTTGGAAGCCAATTTTTGAAGCACGAAAATATAATGAAAATTAAACCGAGTGAAGTTGGAATCGCATTAAGATTGAATGAAAGGCAATTGCTTAAGGGCAGAAAATCTGATCCAAATTATACTTATATGTTAATTATAATAAAAGAAGCCAATGAAATTGGAACAGTATGGACTCAGGACCGAAGGGAATTGGAACAAAATTAATTTGAATGAGGTGGAGGGGAATAAATTGAATGAAACGCAAAGAAATTAGGAGAAGTTAAATGGAATGAAATTAAGGAAACTAAAATAAAAAGCACTGAACTATTATTTAATGGAATGAAGTAAAATGAAATAAATGTAATGCAACATACTGAAAAATAATGGAATGGAACGAAATGAAATTCAATGAAGTATATTGGAATGAAATGAAATGTAAATAAATGCAAAAAAGGGGTTTTAATATTTGTATGCGAAAGAAGAGAAACAAGAAAATAACTAATAAAATTTGGTGCAAATGAATGAAGGGAAACACACAGCCCACAGGCATACATTGAATGCTGGGGATTCTATTATGAAAATCAAAGCGTGTGATGAGGAATAGCTTTCGTACAAAATGTGATCTGCAGCATACCCTTACCTCTAAATCAGGACGTCAAGTCTATTAAATGGTTTGCAGTCAGGTGCTTTCGAGTATTCTGAATTGCTCCTGTCTGCCTTACTTACCTCAGAACGGAACTCATTATTATCAATCATTAAGATTGGACATCCGCTTCATTAGATGACCAAAGTAACACGAAATTATACAAAACTGCCCAGTCGGAGATCACTTTTTTGGTAAAATTGCCGACGATGGACATGGCAAATAAAAGTCCAGAGATATTGCTTCAAGTACGGCAGCGAAATCTTCAAATGACACTGCACGGTTCCTGTCTGGAAGTCTAAATATCTTCACGCTTACAATTTTCAAGATATCTACATAGAACAACAATTGTGTGGTCCACTGCCGGCAGAACTGAAGCCCTTAATGCAAATGTATGATATTAAGAGATAAGATATTATTAGCGAGTGTATGGGGGGATAAACGTAACCTCTGTGGATGGTTCTAACAGTCTGCCAGACTTGAGTTCATCAAAAATCTGTAGTTTTCAGGGATTTGGAAACACGTGCTTTTGCGCTACTTAGATGTCGCACTGTCGGTTAGAGCTGCGGTTATATAGATAAATAAGAGTCTTCGTGCTTTAAAAAACTTTATTAAAAGGATTTTGTACTTCACAAGTTTTCACTTGGCCCCTAAGTTTTATAAACTTTAAAGTATTCTTCAAAGTACATAGATAATAAAAATTAAAATAATATTTGCCTTATTAAGGCTTTAAATAGCCCACAGCCTTCAAACCGTGCTTTACGGATTATCACCGTTACCTCAGTCTTCCCCTGCAATTGCATAGCTCCGCTACCTTAACCAATGCAGCTGCTCGCCTTCGTGGAAGCGCACTCTGCTCGGCAACTGCAGCATACCAGCCCGTTTCATCTCACTGCTTTTATGCGGCATGGCGTAACGTAACTTCTGCCAAAATCTTGGATCATTCCACTCTAGATATGTATTCATGTGCAAATAGGCTTGCAGCTCTTTATCCAGAGCCGCTACATTTGTGAGCTCACCATACTTGATGATGATTATACGCGCACGCTCTTCATTCAGTGCACACTGGTGCGCCATGCGAAATTCCATGCGACCCCAATCCGATTCGACGAATTGCTGCGACAGAACAATAATCGTGCGACGCGATTGCTCCACCGACTCCACAATCTGCTCGGGTATGTAGGCGCCCACCAACCAATTGCGTTCGTGTATACAAATGCGAAAAGGGGGAACACCGTGCTCGAGACCCGGCAGCAGCACACGATTAACGTAGTCTTCCTGCTGATGTGCGTACGAAATGAAGGCATCAAACTTTTTGTTCATCTCATTCCCAGGCTGTTCGTCGATAGAGCACAGCTCTATGTGATGGGCATACAGCCATATCTTGACCTGCAAGTTGTACTTGTAGAAGAGTGCAATGCCACTGATGAGCACAATTACCATTAGCGCCAATGCGAGTAATGCGATAAAAAGAGCACTAAGCTGCATGTCAACTGAGGCACAAACCTGCGCGAGGTCGACGCTCTTCAGGCTGACATTTGGCAAGTTGGCGCAGATAAGCATGGAAGCGTCCGGTATGCGCGCACTTTGTATGCGTACGGCACGCAACAGCAGCTCCGCGGCGCAATCACACAACCAGGGATTATTGGAGAGATATAACTGCTTGAGAGTACCGTTCTCACTGAGATAGGTTAGTAGAAAGTCATCACTTAAATGTTCCAATTGGTTGCCGCGTAGATCCAAAATAGTTAAGTTGGTCGGCAAGTGAGACGGGGTTATCGTAATCAGCCGATTGTGTGCTACGTAAAGGCGTGACACATTCGCATAACCGAATATTGTGTTACGTGGCAGTTGATATATTGTATTATTGTTCAAGTAAAGACTAGTGCTACGCAGACCCACCTGTTCGGGACGCGGAATCGGTGGAACTTCCACCAGCTGCGTGGCTGAACAGTTAACTATAAGTTCCGTAAAATTGTAGTTGCAAGTGCATTCGCTGGGGCACACATTGGGCGTCCAGCTGCAAAGCTCAGCGCGCGTGAGTGTTATTGGTAGGCGTGCGCGCAAAGGCGATGGCGCGGCGCATTGCCAGTCGTCGGCTTCAAAGTTATGCGTGTTAACCGCTAGCCAAGACATTTGGCAATCGCACTGCAGCGGATTGTGGGCCAGCGTCCATTTTCTTTGACAATTTTCCGGCGTCTTAAATGTGGCTGCCGCTAAAAATGGCACGTGCGTGATATTGTTGTGCGAGAGATCGTAGTGATAGTTGCAGTCGTAAACATTTTCCACCCAATCAAAGCTGAAGCGCGTTATGCGATTATGGCTGAGATTAATCGTCATATCTCGGTCCGAATATACAAAGCGATATTGCGGACCTGTGAGTAACGTGGTATTTTCATACTCACCGCTGCCAAGCAGGTCCTCAAAGCGATTGTGACTAAGGTCAAGTTGACGTAAGCTGAAAAGCCCACCGACATTTTCTATCACATTCGTAGGTACGCTCAGCCGATTGTGGGCTAAGTGCAGCTCTTGTAGCCACTTTGTGTTTTTGAAAAAGTTACGCGGCAGCGCCTCCAACGCATTGCCGCTCAAGTCCAGCGTGATGAGCTCCTGCTGCGCCACCAATAACTCAGCGGGCAGTGACTGCAGCGCATTAAAAGATAAATTTAAGTGTCGTAACTTTGGCAGTGGCGTGAAAAGGTCGACCGCTAGCGTGCGCATACGGTTGCCAGCCAAGTCGAGATGCTTTAGTTTCTGCAAGTCGTGAAAATGTGTTGCTGTTAAGTTGCGCCAAGTAGCAGCGCCTCCAGCTTTATCGCTCACATGAAGTATGAGATTCTCCACGGAGTGCAATGCATGAAAAATGTCTACCGGTAGGGCCACATCAGCGGCACCGGTGCAGATGAGCTTTACCTCTAAATACTCGAGCTCGTTCAAATCGAGCGTAAGTTTTACTGGCAGAAAGCCTCTAGATGGGCCAGCTGTAACGAATACGTCCCACTGGTGATGCGATTTAGAAAAACCCATTGTGTGCCTGTCGATTTTCACGAGCACATTATAGCTCAGTTTCGCTTGCCTCCAGGTTGTCGGTGTTTGCAGGCAATTCTTCATGGTAAGTTCTGATTTTTTGGGATAAACCTTTTTTAAGTATTCTCCTTCCTTCGCGGTAGGAAAGAAAAGAATTCCGTGTTTTGTTAGTACTTCTGTTTCGCAGTTATTGGAAAATAGTTCCTCTGTTGTGTTGAAAAAGCCGCTTAGGTGTAATATATCGGCACTGCAATCTTTTAGGTCACACAGCACAAAGTCTTCAATACATTCACAGCTTCCAACGTCACAATAGTCCTGCTCTTCAGTTATTGTTGTTATAGCTGAAGCCGAGTGCAATAGCAGAAAAAGTGTGGAAAGGAAGTAATGTGAGTACATCCGACAGCGCCGTCTTCGCACGTTGACGTGTAGCAACATTTTTATGTTGGATTCTAAAGAACAGATAAAATAATGTTAGCACTTAATGTAATTGGAACAAACTGAGACTAGAAGTGATTCTAAAATTCTAATTAAACTATTTAACGGAACGAATTGCAATCGAAACAACGAATATAAAGCCTGAACTATTTCGCCTCAAATTCGAAGAAATAGGGAAACAAATTTTGAATTTGGGTCAAGCTATGGGAAGTGGAACAAATTAGAATTGGAACAACAAGAAATCAAACAGGCGAATTTTTCTGTTTACAACTCAAAGAAATTTAGGAAAACATTGCAGACAAACAACCCAGCTGAAACATAAGCAAATCGGAGCTAAATTAAATTGAAACAAATTTTGAAGCAATACATATTAATTTTGCAAGACTCAAAATAATTAATACATTTTAACTTTCAAGCTGAAGAAAAGTTAATTCTCATTAAGTAAGAAGTCGAAATCATTTGTTTAAAATTCAAAGAAGTACCAAAGATAGTCAAACCAACTGAAACCCTATTAAATTAAAACAAATTGAATTCGGAATAAATTTGAAATGTTTTTAATCTCACAGAGTTTACAAGCAAAAAGTCTATTTGGTAGATTGGAAATAATTAATTAATTTTATAGTCCAAGATATAGAGCTGAATTTCCCATTCAAGTAGAGAAATTAGTTGGAATTGGGACGATTAGGAATTGAGAAGTCGAAAAAAATTTGTATAAAATTTAAAGAAGCTGAAGGAAAGAATAAAGGCAATAAAATTAACACGAACAAAATGAAATCCTTAGAAAATGCAATGTTCTTTCAAGGCAAGACTCAGAAAAAATTAATTCATTTTAAACTCCTAGATGTGCATAGAAATTTAATTTTGCATTAACGTAAATGGAATTAGAACAACAAAAAATTTAGAACCGGAAATGATTTTTTTTTAACAAAGAAATTGAGGCAAAGAATGAAGGTAATAATACAAAACTGGAAAATCAATTAGCGAATAAATAAAAATTCAATTAAATAATAAATAAAGTATGGCAAGCAAAGCGATTATTGGAACATAATTTAAAAAACATACATATTTTTTATAAAAAAAAATAGAAAAAGATATTGATAAGACTGTAATGAAAAATAAGAACAAATTAACCCTCCGATGAGTGACAGTGCCGATGACGTTAGATTCGTGAGAAGGTCCTTAGGGACCTACAAAGAGTTGCTCGATGTTTCGACTGTACATGTGCAACTTCTTTGGTATTTATGTTGTCTTTTGATTAAATTAACGTCCTGCATATATATTAGGAATGAAATAATTTGAAGAACAAGTGAAAAAAAAAATCAAAACATGAAGACAAGTAACTTGTT
>NW_023458567.1:16306737-16381452 GCF_013731165.1 Rhagoletis pomonella | reverse complement strand
TCACTAATCCCCGTACTATATATGTTGAAATCTCAATAACACTCGAACGTGATCCCGTATCCCTTCGAAACTTATTTTAAACGATTCAGTTTAATTTATTCTTGGAATACATGTATAAATTCTTTTCAAAAATGCATTGAACAAAAAGATATAGGCACATGAAATACGAAAAGGTCCCTAGGGACCTTCTCACAAATCGAAGGGTTAAAATTAACAACTGAAATGAACAGAAATTGGAATATAAATTAAAAAGTAGAAATTATTATTTTTAATTAAAAAGCCATGACAAGAAATTGATTAGATAGCAATAAAAAAGCGTTGGAAGAAACTGAAACCAAAACCAAATAAAAGTAAACCAAATTTATGGTGTTAAATTGCTTATATACCCCCACACGGTAAATAATTTAAATTCAACGCATTAAACTAATTAAGGAACAAAATATCACAAGCGAAATAAATAAGATTTAGAACAAGATTAAATTGATAAACGGAACTAATTCAAGTGGCACAATGGTGTATGGCTTGGTGTAAATTTGTGAATTTTGGTACAATTAATCAGATTTTTACCAAAATTCGTAAATTCGAACCAAGAACGAACTGAAAGTGGAACATAATTTTAAAACAATAAAATCGCCTTTATTTGTCACGAAAAAATGTTATTTTGTAAAATCCAAAAGAACAACATTTAAACGAAATGGTATTGGAACATGAATCAAAAAAGTGCAACTCTCTATTAATACGAAGAAGTAGAGAAACAGCGGGAAAGTTAACATAGGAAAGCAAAACTGGAACGAAATGAAATTGAAAGAAGATTAGAAAATTTTATTTATTGTCTTGACTTAAAAGTAATACCACAACAACCGCAAACAATTTAAAAGGAAATAAAAATAACCAAAGTGCATACATACATAACTGTGTACATGTGCATTGGCCCAGTCTAATGTACATCCTAGGAAAATTGTCTTTTCTATACTTTCCTTCACTTTTCCAAGCTCTCCTCCTCTTTTCATTAAATTATGATCAAGGTAATTTTTTCTTTAAAAAATGCGTCTAACAAATTTATGGCATTCCATAAAATGATTGTATTTTATCAATTTATCTACTTTGGTTAGCCTTCTCCCGACTTGTACTCCATCCCCTACCGAAGTTAGGAACAAAAAGGTCAATTCAATCATCTTGAAAATTGATAACATCCCATTTACAAATGACAACGAACTGTTCTTCAATCAAGAAAGAGCAAAAAAAGGAGAGCAAATTATATGATAATGAAACGCACGCACAGCACCGTGCCGCACCGGGGCTGGCAATCAAATCGAATGCCCCAAAATATGCCATGAAAAATGCGCACGCAAGACACCAAAAAAAAAAAAGGGAATCAAAGTGGCATTTGGACATGGCAAATGAATAGCCTGAATGCTAATAGCAAGCAGTTGGATTCAAAAGTGAAAGCTGCGCACATAGAAAAAAAGAAGCTCATTCAAAATTTGAAGCACGTGCAACATTATTGAATACAAGCAATTGACCACAGCAATTGAATATGCGAGCAGTCGATAGCGGTTAAAGAAGCAAATCTGAACTGTATGAGTTGCATGCCGCCAGTGGCCAGTTTGTATGCGTGCCTTTTATTTTTTCACTCTCCCTTCGTTGAGCCAACCACCCTTCAATAAACTTTTTTTTTTTCTTTTTTTCACAATTTTTCAATAGATTTTTTGTTTTTTTGCTGCCGCTTATCCTGCAAGGTGTCCTCTTTTTTTGTTTTGCAAATCAGGCAAACGCAGACAATTGATTTGTACGCACTGTGCTGCGCTGGGATGTTGCATGTTTTGTTTGTGCCACAATTGTTTGAATACATACACATAGCTCATCGCTTTTCCGGAGCAGTTTACTGTTTTGACCTCACGAGCATTGTTTGTCGTGTGTCCAGTTGTTTGGTTTTTTTTGCGGCTACGCTCCCCCTTTTTTGCTCCAACTTTACCTTTGTTATCCGCTTTTTGTGGTTTGCCATTGTATTTGCTTGCTATCATTCATTTTACGGAAATTGGCGTTGGAAAACAACAGGAACCAAGTTAAGTGATTTGCTACGTGCTATGTATTTGTGGGCTCTTGGGGCAAACAAGTGCATATTAAGTGCAGCTGGGAAGAGTTGAGATTAGGTGAGTCTGAACCCTCCCTAATTAAATTTAATCACAGAGATAACGCTCGGCTAGTCTGAGAAGCTCCTTTGGACCTCCTACTATCTACTATCGGACAGAAGGCGCATCTTTTCACACAAAACCTGAACTCCACTAACAGAGTAGACGTTTTTTAAGGTCGTATCCTATCTAAATTAGAGCTGGTATTCTGCAACTCAACTTGGTGGCCACTGAAGACTGCAGGCGGAATTTAATCCTCGCCTGAAGCCACTTCGGGTTCTGACCCATAAAGGCATAGAAGGTAATGAGGAGGCGGACTTGCTTGCCTAAAAGGCGGCAACAACGACATCAATAGGCCCCGCGTGCCTCTTTACGGTAGGACCACACACAATCAAAGAAGAGCTGAGGAGAGAAGCGAAAACAAGCGCGGGAACCAAGCCACTGGGCTGCAACAGGCAATGAAGCCATCGGTAGGATACAATAGGAAAATATATGAAGAACTTTTTAGCCTCCCAACGAATTCTGACAGGTATGTATGTATGTATGTATGTATGTATCTTGGCTGTCCTCAACTCGCACAAGAAAAGGGCATACTTAGGCCACCATGGGTCCATTGTGATGCAATATTAGAGACTCTTTATGTCCCTCCTTTTACCTTATAAATGGAACCAATCCATAGCTCTGATGAAGCACACAGAGTTGTAGATATTGTAGATACCAGTTCAGCTAGACATTCAAAAGAAAAAGAACTGGCGTCAATGAGTCCTCGCCAAAGCGTGATAGTGGCATAGGTAATGCTCCACGCTTTCGATCTCCTCATCATAACGGCAGCTACGACAGTAGTCGTTTGACTGCGAACCAGTTCTAGCAGCGTAGGTTCCCATCAGGCAGTTCCCGGTGACAACTCCAATTACATATCGGAGCAGAGGTCGGAGGAGAGTGCGAGACCTAAGCTTATCCAATTTAGACCATATTTGTTTTGCTATCCTGCACGTGGGCTCTATTTGCCCGTTCGATAAAGTTATTCTCCTACCAGAGTTTGCAGATAGCGGTATGCTCTTGTAAAGCTGACGAACTGACAAGGAAAGATAGGACCATCCACAATATTCTGCGAAAGGAAACGGTAGATATAGCAATAGCCACTTTCAATCAGTTTGTTAGAGATCACATAATTCTAATTCATAATTCACTAAGGAACGTCGAAGCACTTTCTGTGGAATCAGAAATTGTTCTGACCTATGTTACATGTAGCACCGAAACGAAAAAGTTACCAAATTGAAAAATAAGTTACCAAATTACCATATTTCATAAATAAAGAAAAAAATTACCAAAGCGGCAACGCTGCCTGCATACCTCAAATAATATCTATATCTGGTCTAAAGGGTTAAATAAAATATACGATACTTTGTTCTTCCTCTCTTTCCCACCTCGGATTTATAAACCAAAAAGAGCGGGTTGAATTTGGTTGGTTCAATCCATGACAACGTACTTTCATCAGTTTAAAACAAACACTACGGAAGTTTATATTTCCCATGGTTACAACTTATGACTGAAGTTGACAAGGGACTGCTCTTAATGGCAGCTGAAGGTCGTTGTTTGATCATTAATTTGCAGCATAAAACAGATGAAAAGCCTTCGTTTACCAAGTATCAATTTTGAGTTTTTTTCTCCCGAAAAGTTCAGTTTTTGCCGATGTTGCGGAGAGAGGAAGTTAGGAAAGTTTTTTTGGTATCGGTCCAAATCGACCAACGATTGGGGTATCAAATAAGAAGAAAAAGTGCGGTAAAGTTTTAGAAAACCAAGATATTGGTTTACACTTTTCGGTATCGGCACTCGGAGTCATAATATTTGAGCACGGAAAAATAGTAGCTTTCTAGTAATGTACTTGGAACGCTTTCTTTGCTATAATTTCCCAACGTACTATGTCAAGTTTTTTAAATCTTTTTATTTTTCCCATTACTCTTTTCGTTATTTTTAACAACTTCAAATTAAGTGTATCAAAAAAAAAAATAACCAAAGAAGAGCACTAGCGGATTTCATTGCTACCATCTACTTGCTTCGAAATTTATTTCATCACTTTTACTGCATTTTCCTGTATTTCAACGGTAAATTCCCTGCGATTGCATTGCAGTGTCATAAACAAAAAAATTACTAACAAATTACCAAGTGTTAAAAATATGGGATGCATACTTTGTACTTATACGAGTGTGTACTAGTAAGGGGAAAATAATTTTTTTTGTTTTTTGGTGTCTGCAGTAATATGAAAGAATAAATCGTAGACTTTTACGTGTCTAATGTTCATGTGTACATATGTACATTAGGGTGGCCCAAAATTCATAGGAAAACCATCTGTTATGATTTTTCCTGCTGCCGCCCCCAGAACTGAAGAATACCAAAAATAAGGACATACGTATATTTTTATTTTGAAATCGATTAATATTTACCCGTGCCGCCGGGGCTTTGAAGTTTCCAATCTATTTTACAAGGGGAAAATGAATTTTTTGGTAAAATTTCCATAAAATCGTTAAAAATAATTATTTTTTGATCGACTAAGAGCATTTCCCTTTAGAAGTCTTCAAAGACTAACACTATGGCGATTATTTAACTTAAAACTTTTACAAAATGAGTGTGTTTTAATAACCGATAAACCTATCTGTTATATAAAAAAAATTTGTTATTTTATGTTTTCATAACCACATTATGCACGAACAGTTGAATAGATATGTTTATTTGTTTTTTTCGCTTTCATAGGGTTGCCAGATATTTGAAATTTTAAAATTATTTGAAGGTCAATAAAGTAATTAAGTTTCTTCATCAAAACTAAAACCGTTTGGAAAGATGCAAAATATCTTTGAACCGCGTTGCCACCTTATTAAAAAGATACAACAACGGTTATTAAAAATTTAAGTTTATTTAAAACCACAATATGGGTATCAAATGGAGGGTTTCTGCACTCTCAGCACAATTTTTGAAAATACATACTTTAATTCCCACATATATTTCTGGATAGGGTTGCCATTTATCTATAATACATTTTTTTAATCATGCTACCTGCTAATTACCTCATCTTAGTTAGCAGATAGGTGGCAACCCTATTTAATAACATGTTAGTCCAGAGCTTATGCGTCCACCTTTCGTATGATACCGATATTGTGGTATTAAATAAGCTTGAATTTTTAATAGTCATTGTTCTGTTTTTTTAGAAAGGTGGCAACCCAGTTCCCAAATATTTTTAAATACCTTCAAAAGCTTTTAATTTTGATGAAGAAACTTAAATATTTTATTGACCTTTAAAAAATCTTAAATTTTCAAATATGTGGGCACCCTAATGTAAATATATAATCGCACAGCAAAGAAAGTAATTGCATAGCTACCCAGTCGGAAAAAATAGGAGGTCTTCTGGGACGACATATTTCGAATCTTTTGAGGCGATAGGGCTTCCGTGTTCGATGTTTTCACTTCGTTTCGCGCATGGAATGGCTAAAGTTTCAAGTTGTTTCGATACAGATTACCTAATGAAGGGAAAATTTATATGAATAATAAATGACACAGTGCACATTCAACTTTGCTCCAGACATGCACCGACAAGTCTACTTCGATTGTTTTTGTCTGATTTAACTCTTATTGCCGGGAAAGCCACCTTTTTGTTTGCTTTCGAATGGCAGTGCTATTAAAAGATCTTCAAATACAGCGTTCCACAGAGAATATTACTAGGAAAAATCCGTATGTGAGTATTTGTGTATCTGTAAAATTCTTATTATATTAACTGCATTTATCAATTTTAAAGCTAACTCGCGCCTTAGTTATCACTTTAAAGACACACAGCGCAACATATATTTAGTTCCGCATAAATAAATAAAAAATAAATTTTGTTGAATGGGTACATAAATATTTACATAGTTACAAAGTGAGTGCCATTGCACCTACGCATAAACAATGTATGTATAGTCAGCGCCTTTAACCGTCAGGATGTTTGCCGATTTCGTTTTTTTTTAATTAAACACAAATGAATCACTATATTTTTTAGATTTTAATTTACTTGATTTGCGTTACACCCGCTGCACTGCGTTTTTCGCATTTCCACATTTCAACACTCTAAGTGAAACTGATTTACGTATGACACTCATAGCAACACATGTATGTATGTTTGTACAAGTAAGAAATTTAAATTGAATAGTCAATGTATGTAAGTGCAATGTGCGTAGTAATGTATGGCATTAGGGTGGTCAATAAAGCTATGCAAATCTCAATTTTGTGAATTAATCGTAGAAAATTAAAATCCAAAAACGATCGTTTAAGTTTTTTCGAAAAGTGTGTTGCACTTGAAAAAAAACCAAGACTCTTATATAGTCGTCTTGACTATGGATATCATGAGCTAACAAAATATCGCAAAAACAATTTTTGATCTAGACAAAGGGTTTAGCATAGAAACCTTACATTAAGATACTTTAAGTACCACCCTATGATACACATATTTATGTATATATGTAAATTAGGCTGGGTCCTAAAGAAACAAGTTGACGCTCTCTCAAACAAATCGTACGATTTGCTTTCTTTGGTGGATGCTACTCACATATTTTGATTCAAATCGATGTGTTTTTGTAAAAAAAAATAAATAAATAAAAATTTGTAATATTATAAATAAAAAATATAAATGTAAAATTTCAATCAAGGTTTTGATAAAACACGCAGAATCTTTAATTTTTGCAACTTTTACGGAAATTTTTGCAGCTTTTTAATAAACCTGTAAACCCCGCAATTTCTATAATGATTTTCGTTTCACAACCCAGAATTTTCGTTGAAAATTTTGACATAAATCTTGTGGGCTAAGTGGATCATTTTTTTTTAATTTAATAAATTAAGGAAATGTCCATTAATTTGTTCCTTAAAAAATTTAAATTGTATGAGAAATCGCGGATTTATTCACATTTTTGCAAAACTCTATCGAGCTGCATCAAACACTGGATTATTTAAAACATACATATTAGTAGAATTTTTGATAGAGCATGCACCTACGCAAGGCTCTTATTTATGTCTATATTTTTCCAATCTTTCAGGCCGGTTACTGAGAAAAAAGCTTTCCCATATATGCAGGTAATGCTTTTATGAAAAGCCGATTTGAAGGTTGATTTCAGCGCTGTTCAGCCCATGAATAACACCAATATTTTGATGAGACTTATAAAATTTACCAAGTTTTATTATTCGTTTGGGGTAGTAGAAGCGTTTTTCATTTCATGGGGCGTGGAATAGTCTAATGTCTCTATTAGAGTGGATCACGAAAATAGTTAAGAACTCTGCCTTTCAGCTAAGTTTAAACCGTCGCTCAGAAACTCCACGAATAAGAGTTATAAATCACTTGTCTATTTTACCCTTTGAGAAATGCCTATGAGTTTTGTCGAGAGTCCTCTTTCTTAGGATCTCTACCGTGTAATCTTTAGATGGACCACTTATGCAAACACCAAGGGCCATACCGGATTCTGATTGGACATTGCGGGTTAAGGTACAATGCATGTAAAATGGAACTCTGTTAGGAAACGAACTGCAGGTTTTGCAGGCAGGCGGAGAAAACTCCAGAGCGTGCTAGCATTACATACAAGTTGAAGAACGAATATCGTGCTTAACTTTGCAAATAGCTTAAAGATGGGATGATATCTTGAGCGGTCGCACAATATGACATAATAATAAAAAAGTAGCCAGCTAAAAAAATCATTATATATGTATGGGATGTTAATGCGATGCGCAGTCTTTAAAATTATATATTAAATTAATTAAAATAATTTGAAATCTAAATATCAATAAAAAAGTTATGAATTGATTACGTTTTTGGCTGTTTTTGAGGCGGAACTTTTTATAATCTTTAAGTCTGCTTAAAGTCAACTGTAAAACTGCCTACATAAACAAATTACATAGTCTTTTGATGCATTTTGTAATGAACTTCCATCATCCTTTGTCAACTTTGGTTCAAAGACAAATCAGTGTCGGCATTGTGCCATCTTCAGTGTCATTTTTCATTCTGAATAGTTCGTGTTTCCCCTGATTTTGTATAAGTATATGTATGCTCATGTCATTCTGAGGCTTTAACTAACTTTAAATCAGGTACTCCTTGTTATGTGGGTCCAGTTTTAATGAGTTCATTTCAGAGTCCGAAATGAGGTGGATTCCCTTCTTGAGAAGGTCGACTTTCGTACATCAAATGAGCCTCTATATTAGTCATATACGGCTCGCTTTGGACTCTCTTGAAACAAGTTTTGGCCTCATACTTTAGGTTGTTCTTTTAGTCTTAAAGAATATTGACTTTTATTGAACGCACTTTATTTGCCAAGGCATTCAGCAAAATTTTTTTTAAATACTATGCAGACATACATATGAATTTAATAGCTGTTCTCTTTTTGTTTTTCAAAGGCGGATTCACCGTTCGCGTCCGGACACTTTTCGTTAGTAATTTTACACATTCCTATCCCACTTTGTCTCACTGAGAGCGCGACAAAAATGTACTCAACACTCTTTGTTCGAATCAAATTGATTTTGATTTTCTGTTCGAACGACTTGATGATTCGGGTTGCCGCGTCCTCTTTTAGTAGATATGAACGTTTGCAGCGAATTGCATGTGTTTTTTTTCTGTATGTTGTATGAACTATTATCCAACACTTGAGTAAAATTTTGAAAGCCTTATAGGCGGCATACACCATGCGTCTGACCGGTGAGTAGGTTTGGATGTGTTTGTATAAATATGTGTTAGTTACAACAATATGACTCCCGGCATGACTCTGAATTATTCGACTGTGTGTAGTCGCAGGCGAGTCAAAACGTACACAAATGACTCGCGAATCAAACGCACCGTGTATGCCGCCTGTTAGATAACTGACCTTAAATAAATAAACCAGCACTCTTCTGAATTTATGTTACCCTGTCGGAGGCATCAAAATTAAAAATAAAACTTTTTTTTCTTTGAGGAACGATCCGGCTTAATGTATATACATGATGCATAGATTAAATATATATGTACGAAAGTAATCTATGTATGTAGGATTCTATTATCGCCAATGCTTTTTTTCTGATTTCTATCTTGGTTTTGCGTGAATTATAGTTCATATTTATATGCAAGCAGCAAAAGTAAAAGCGACGTCTGAAGAAAAAAACTGAGATAAGAATAATTTCTAACTAATCAGAATTTATCCAAGTTGCATAACATTTTAAAGAATTTCTATTAAAACTTTATGCATACATAAATGCATTCACACTTAAGGGCATAAGTACATACATACATATGTATGTATGTAAGTTAGGGTGGTCCAAAAATGCATGTGGAAAAAGAAAATATGGAATTTTTATGCTCTCACCCTCTAGGATTCTTCTATACCGAAAGTATATACCCCTATTTTTTTATTTTGGAATCAAAAAATTTTTAGAGGTCGCTAAAAGTTTTCCAAGTATTTTATATGGCCAAAAACAACTTTTCATAGAAATGGTATAGAATTCTTAAAAGTCAATATTTTTCGATCGGAAAGCTCTGTTTATCTGCAGAAGATTCCCAATACCAATACCAAATTGTTTACTACTAACTATGTATAACTATAATTTATAGGTCCGCCGAAAACGAAAATATTGACTTTCAAGAATTCTGTACTGTTTGTACGAAAAATTTATTTTTTACCATATAAAATACATGGAAGCTTTGAACGCTTTGAGCGACCTCTAAATATTTTTTGATTTTAAAATAAAACTTTTTTCGATATAGAACAATTGTAAGGGGTGGAAGCATTAAAATTCCGATTTTACTCTTTTTGGACCACCCTAATGTACATATGCATTTAATTATATACAATTTCAATAGAATAGTTAATTTCATTGAATTAGTTGTGATTATGGAATATTGATACATATTTGTACAAATATATACATACATACATACATACTCGTATGTGCATTTTACAAACAAACATACATACGCCTCTGTTAGTAGGCGTAAATTGAGCGGAATGTCGGCAAAACAACAGTTACTGTCAAAGAAAGTACTATGTGTCATTGCATCAATTGGTTCGTTCACAGCTTGTTAAAAAATGTGTTACAAAATGCTTGCGCGGCAAACTAAATGAGAAGATCAATTATATAGTATACGAGTATATTATCCATTTTGTGGTTGCGAAACCGCATGGATCGCTCAACTAACATATAATTCAACAGCATTGTGCTCGTTCTACCTAAAACATCACTGCCGCAAATGCAATGATTCTCTCACCGCTCTCTTAAGAATCTAAAATCTACAGGTTCTTGAGTTGCTTACGGTAAGTTAAATTTTAAATAACCGGTCGACTGTCCACCACTAGGTTGAAATCGTTAGGCTACGAGCTGAAAAACGTAATGAATAACTCATTGAGAGGGGAGACCAGTATGTTTCATGTGTTTATATAAAAAAAATATTTATTCGAAAAAAAAGTTCTGTTACCACCTATGCATGGTTGTAAGCCCTGCAGAGTCCGCAAAAAACTCCGCAAGCATTGCCCTGGGTATTTGGGTTAAGTTGATCTACTTGGAGCAAGCGGTTAGCTATGTGTATAAACGTTTACTGAAAGATTCTCCCAGTTTCTGGTTGTGCGGTTGGTTGGGAACTCGTTACTTAAAAGCGCACACCAATGAAAAGCCAAATTTTGCCTCGGTTGAGACCTACTTCTTTTGATGACGACCCCGGCCAACTTTGAAATGATTTTGAATTGCGGAGGGTATACAACTGGAATATGCGGGCCTTTAACGGGATAGGTACCCTTGTCTCGCTGGTTGATGTACTAGCGGAGAATAAGGTTGACATCGCCGCTCTCCAACGCAGTAGGCGGGGCAAGGTGGTTATAACTTGGGACATTGCGACTATATTACGGCTACCATTTAAGTTAGCCCTAATTCAATGTTGAGTTTGTGGTAAGAGAGAGGCTTTGTCACCAAGTGCTGTAATTGCTGTTGTTGCTTTTGTAACTACACTCTTAAACTCCACCTAAATCGGTTAGTCCCTCAATCGTTGTCGTCAAGCACAACTAACGGTAGGCCCAAGAAAAGTGCTGTTCCGACGTGGTCGGACCCAAGGGATATGAAAGTGGGTTTAAGCGGGTAGAAGAAGCTGTAGCTAGGAAGGAACCTTCACCAGCCGTTGAATTATCTGCAATATAAAAGACAACGAATTGTGCGAATAGATAGTATGTTTGATGGAATGCCTTCCTATGTTTTATCGGAAAGTTAGGCGACTTGCGGGAAGTTTCAAAACCAGCGCTAATTCTCATAGAACAATTTTTATTTGTTTCTGCTAATTTTTTATAAAAAATTGTTCAAATGTAGTACAACAAAAAACATAAAAATTTAATTTGAAGACTTTGTGCGAAACAGAAATATTTATCAAATTTTCATGCAAACTTTTTTAAAATGTTTTGAGTATGCAGTTTTGCAGTTTAAGTGCAAAAAAATGCAAGTTTGAAGTTGATAAAAAATCAAGTTGATTTGTAAGATTTTTTTTTATTGAATGTCTTTCGCATTTTTAAGACTCGTACTTTACTATCCGAAAAAAGGTTTGCATGAAAATTTATTGAAATTACAAAAAATTCTGATTAGAAGTTTAGAATTTGCATGAAAATTTATTGAATTTTACTGAGTTTTGTACAAAGTTTAGAAATTATATTTTTAGTCTCTTTTTTGGAGTAGTTCAAACATTCGTTATAAACAAATTAGCGGAAAAACTGGAATTAAAAAATTTTGTATACACTGTGAAAAATTCGATGTGCACATACTTTTCTAATTAAAAATAGGCATCCTAAAATAACAGATTTACGTTATTATTAAAATATTTTGAAAGTATCTTTTACTTTTTGTAGAGAGTTTAACTAAAACCCCAGATCGAAATGCGTTTGTGTACATTCGTGGTACCTTTAAATTTTTTACATATACTTATATAGGTACTAAATTGATGTATGCCAAAGGTCTGCTATGTCAGCTCATCTCATTGTGCATCAGACATACATACATACATATGTATAACGCAATCCATTTACGTCAGCTTCTCAATCTCTTTATTGTTCCAATATTCGTATAATACGCCGCTTCTGTACCGACGAACGCCTGTTTTTATTTTGGTGGGCAAATTACAGCGGATTCGATGGACGTGTGAAGGCAGTAGCTGGACAGAAAAGTGTTACTTTAAGCACGCTAAAACTTGGCTGTTTACACTTCATTGATGACCAATAAACATATGTACATAGATACCTCTTTTGAAATATGATACAAATGGTATGGTCTGCGGAGGTTCTAAATTTTTCCTAAATCCCTATGTGAAATTTTTAAATTATTTAAATTTATTCAAAGTTCTGAGTCTAAAATAGCGCATGGAACCATTTATATGATTTTTTCGTAAACTAGTTAGCTGGGATAATATTCTAGTTACCGTTGCCTGGTTGCATGATTGCTGCAGATGTTTTCGAGATTTTGAGCAAAAGAAAACAGTACAAGACCACCTCTGCTGCTGACCAAATCTAGCTAAATTTAGGCGTTCCCATGAAAATCGGGTCTACGTACTCATACAGGTTTATACATATCGTGCACAGGACTGTCACTGCGGTAGCATTCCTCAAGGTAATTTTTTGTTTTGAGCAGCAATCGCTTCTGGGAGAATATTTGAAATTACAAATTACACTGTGCAACAGCCGAAACCAGCCCGGACTTTGTTAACATTTTCCGAAAGTATACCAATCCAGTAGTAAAACACTCGATGGATTTGCAAAAGTTCATGTCCTAGCCTAATGCTGGATTTCCACTAGGCATTAAATGGCAAGAATGACAAATGACAAAGTCGGGCACTAAAAAACAATCGTGTGACTACGTTAAAAAAAATAGTCATTAAGTTCATTTCCACATGGCATTTTTTTAAATGGCATATATTTTTTGTCATCTAGCATAAGTGGTTTTCAAAAAAGTCGAAAAAATGTTTAAAATAAATCTCTGAGCAAAATTAAAGGCTAAGACATATATAGTAAAATTTCATGGGAAATATTTTCGTAGAACATTTCAACCCATTAGCTCCCGCCTCAAAGCGTCGTTGTGACCCTTACTCCAAGAAACCCCGCAAAAATCTAATTTGGAAGGTAGTTAGGGGATTGACATATTCTAGAAAAATATTCTTCGGAAAATTTTACTAGCGGTCTTTTCAGGCAAAAATTTCATGCCACCAACGTAAAAGTCTCTATATAATTAAAAGCAAAAATCTATGCCAACAAGGAATAACAGACAAAATCAATTTTTTTTTTTTTTTTTTTTTTTTTAACAATTTTTTTTGTTGATTACTTGCTTTAATTTTTTAGATACTTTTACGTTGATTGCATTAAACTTTTTTTATTCGAAGAATAATTTTCTGGAATATATCAACCCTCTAACGAACTTCCAAATTTGCTTTTTGCGGTATTTCTTGAAGTATGGATCAAAACGACCTTTTCAGTGATCTTTTTTATTTTCTATTTTAATTTAAAATTAAAACCGACATAATGGAAAATATAATTTTTCATTTAAATTGCTGGTGAAACCTTCAGTTGGTATCTGTTAGTATCGTAATTAGTAAGTAATTTCGTGTTGTAGACGCGTTTATTTTCAACAACACTATATACATATACTAATCATACATATGTTTTTTATATAATTTGTTTACTTTTATTTTTTAGTAGGTAAAAAATATTTAAAAAAAAAAATTATAAAAAGTAAGTAGCATATTTAGCTATTTCACACCATTTCATAAGACTTTTTAAATACCAATTTTGTTTACAAATATTTTTTTAATCCTACATATGCATCTATTGGTAAAAAATTTTGAATATTTTTTTTTTATAAGAAAGAAATTGAAGATGTGTATGCAGACATGTATTTTTGTTTCTAAAAAATATTCCTTTATCAAAAAAAAAGTGTATATTTTTATATAATTTTTTTTTTTCAATTAATGGTTTTCTAAAATGTATAAGTTTTTTTTTTAATTTTTATAAGACTTGTATTTCTAAAAAAAATTAAACAAACCGCTTTTCTGCAGATTTTTTAAAAACTTTTTGGTTATGCAGTTTTGCAGCTTATTTATTTTTAGTATAATACATAATTTGCAGGTTTTAAAATTCGGAAAAATCCCGATGTTTCTTTTTTAATTTTTTTTTTGTCGAGAGTGTTGCGTATTATCTTTCATATAGAAATTAATTTTTTTCATGCGTTTCCTCGACAAAAAAAATTCTCAAAAATCAACATGATATTTGAAAATTTTTAAACATGCAAATTATTACACTGAAATTAAGTAAGCTACAAAACTGCATACCCAGAAAGTTTCTGAAACACAAAGTTTTTAAACTAAAATTAACGAAAAAAATGCATCACGTAAAATATTGTGAATATTGTAAAAAATAAAAGTGTGCTATTTGATGAGCGCTAGTGTACATATGCACGTTTTGCATCTGAGAAAGCAGTCATATTTTTACACGGAAATTTTGTGTGTAATAATAAGAACACAGTGCCTCCATTCAATATATACGCAAAGGTATTTACATACTTAGTACACATCTTTGTATGTGTGTAAGTAAGTGGGTATGTACTTATTTATGTGCATGGTATTAATTAGAAAGCATTGTAATTATGACTATACAACGCTTTCAAACCAATAAGATGGGTAATTTGCAAACAGTCGTAAGCTGAGTGTTGAAGTGTAAAAATTGTATTGAATTGTGGACAACTGGTGGCAAAAGCTGCTGTTCAAGTGAACTGGAAGTGTGAAATAAAACAATACTACGAAACAGCAAATTGAAATACATATGTATGTATACACATATAGATACATATGTACGTAGATACGAGTATTTATGTAATTAAATATACAAGTTCGTACATGCACTTTTAAGTGCAATTTTTTTATTTAAAAGACTTGCAACAAAAACTATAACAAATAAAACTAGTAATTTTTAGCAAAAAAAAAACCCGACTTCAACTCCCATATAAAAAAAAAAATATATATATATATATCTCATGATCCACTGATCGGATCTCAACCAGATTAGTATGGGACCACCTCTGAGACACTACCTTTCCGATGCAAAAAGAAATATTCCGACGAACTGATAACCTCCTCCTTTTTTGGAAGTCGGTTAAAAAGAAAAGTGAAAAACACTGTTTAAGATATAAAACTCGAGAAGTGCTTGTGAGCTTCACATATACGTATATATCTGTGTTCGTATGGAATAGTAGCTTATGTCGGGAAGCCGGCTTTAATATAATGCGGTATTCTCTTTATGCTTTGAACGACAAGGAATTTTGATGAGACTTAATAAGAATATTGACTTGCTAGTATCGGAACTATTTATTGCACGTTTATTGGCCAAAACTTCTACTGCTCAGCCCCAGTAAGTCATTCGCAATCGTATGCTGCGAATGCCGATTTATACTAAAGCCAACCTTTCGACATAAGCTACTATTCCATACGAACACAGATATGTATACTCGTGGTCACGTTAACCTTACCACCACTTTTTTTAAATAGGTAGAATTTTGTAAATTAAAAAAAATTAAGTGTATGTAGTTCACTGTTGCAAACATTTTATAATTAAAAGTTTCTAAATTTTATAAAATTTTCATCAAATTATTAAATAAAAAAAAATGTTTAGGAAAATTTCGTATATGTAGTTAAATATCCCGTTTAATTTTAGTGAGATAAAGTGCTTGGTTGAAGTAGCTCAAAGTTCTGGTTGATTTTTGAAAATTGTTTTTCATACGTTACTTGGGAAGAACTGCTCAAGACCATCGGCAAAAAAAATTTTAGAAATCTCCGAGAATTTTAAGTCACTTCAAAATGCACAATGTTATATTTAAATTAGATGGTCTATTAACGGCATATTCGTAATTTTCCTAAAAGTTTTTATCAGAAATATAAATACATGATAAATTTTTCTAAATTTGGTACAAAGTTTGAAACTTTTATTTATATAGGTTTTGTTGCGGTTTGAACTATAATAAAAAAAGTAAGAAAGTTTTTATTAATTTACAAAATTTTACCAAATTTAAAAAAAAGTGTTGGTAAGGTTTGCATGGCCACGGGTGTATTTATACATATATGTACATATGTACGTATATCGCATACGATCTTCAAAGGTGACACAACTCAAAATCACACGGTCGTCAAAAAATGCGAAAAACTATTTCTTAGCACATGCTTATAATATGGGCCAGGAAGACTATACTTTAGGTTTTTTCAACAATTTATAACAAAAATTTGCTCAGGGTTTTTAAAAAGGTAAATAAAAGCTCTGTGTACATTTTTATTGGATGATTTCAAAAATGCCAAATTTTGAGTTGTGTCACTTATTAAGATCGAGTGCGATATGTGGACAAAAGAAAACAGAAAAACAAAAATAAAAGTGCGAACAAAAAAGTGTTGTCTTAATAAGTAATAATAATAAAATTGCATCGATGAATAGGCATAAACACACTATATTGAAAAGTAAAAGTTAATTGAAATTTTTTTAATTGAGGGCAAAGTATTTTTTTAAGTTTTTTGTCCAATTATTTTTTTTTTGTGAAAGTACCTACATATTTAGAAAAAAAATTAAAAATTATAGTTTTGTGGATGAAAAACGAATCTAATAAATAATCTCATAACAATAACAAAAAACAGACCTCAATATTAAAATTATTATTATTTTTTTTTAATTTTGTAAAATCTAAAGAAATTTAAATAAAAAAAATTACCTAAACCACATACCTAAGCAATATGTAATAAATTACATATGAATAATTTTAAATTCTTGCAAAGATTTGCTATCGATGAGTGGGCCTAAACATTTAAATCTGCATTTATATTTACATTTGGGGTATTCACAACAGTGTCGTAAGTGCCGCATTGTTTATGTCGTAGACTTTAAAAGCTTACATAAATTTTTAGAGGATTTTTTACCACAACTGTTTTTTAACATTGTGTACATTCATAATACGACTTTCATGGTTTCCCCTTAGTAAATTTTAAGCCGTTTCAATTTTACCACATACAACTATACGATACCGTTGTGCATACCCAAATAAAAAGATTAAAAAAAATCGTTCTTTTAAGAAAACAAAGCAATTGCAGAAACACACCATAATATATTTTAACATAAAAATTGTGTGGTAAAACCTTAGACGATTGGAGTTTGTAAAGATATCTAACTTAATTTCAAAGCTAAATACTATTTATTTTTTTAAGATACTAAAAATAATTATATGTGCCTAAATATTTAATTTACACTATTCGCATTAAAATTTAACAACCTAATATTATATCGAATATATACGAGCGCATCAGAGAAAAAATCGAAATTTGGTTCATGACGCTTTCTAATAATTTAAGTTCTTAAAAATGCAATACGATTAGTCATAAGACTTTTTAAGACACTTTTGGTCAGCAACACCCTTTTTGCAGGCGTAGTCACAAATATTTTCTTGAGATTTAAGGCCTGTTCCCAGCTCTCAATAAAAACGAAAAATTCATACAAAATTACACACAAGAAATGAAAAAGAAATGTTCTTCTATAAAAATTTCTTAAATCAGTTTGCAGCTCTGAAGAAAAAAATGCTCGTATATTTATTTCTTCAAGAAAATTTACAGCAAAGGCAAAGTGTTTTTTAAAGCAACAGAAATAATGAATATTATTTCTTATGATTTTTCTTGACAGCTGGATTCTAAGCTCTATAAAATAATTTTTTTGATTTGGAAACGAAAGTAAAATTTTTAAAACTTAAAAATCCAACTTCTGGTAATAATTTTTATTATTTCAAACAATATTTCTTTCTGAAGTGTTTTTTTTTCCAGCAAAATTATTTCACCAAACAAAAATATGGTTTTTGTAAAGAATGCGGTGCAAGCAAAAAATATGATGCATACATACTTTGATTCATTTAGGTGTCTATCAATATAAAACTTTATGGAAATTTAGAATCAAAAACATACTTATTCAAATACAAACTTTATGCGCAGAAAGAAAAACGTTTTTTCTAAAATTAAAGATAAATACATAAATGGTTATCTTTCATTTTTTTCAAAAATTATGGCATTGTTACAAAAATGTACATAAAAAAGATTTCATACATTTGAACAAATATGATTTCACAGAGGAAAAAATGTTATAGCTAATCGAAAACGTTTAATATTTTCAAAATTTGCATTATTGGCAAAAAATTTGTTTTCCAAAATTTTATCTATTATCTCAACAGCATTTTTTCTAATATTTTACTTATAATTTTTTCTAATTGTTATTTTTTTTTGTTAATTTCTGGGCTTAAAATAAACATTTATGTCTTTAATTTTTTTAAATACAAGCTGAAAAAAAATGCTTTTGAAAATATAGAAAGTTTAAGTAATATTTCATTGTTAAAATTATTTGCATCTTAAAGAATTGGTATCTATTTTGATAAATAACATTTAAATATGTATAAAATAAGTTTTTTATGTACGTTTCGACGCCATTATCTTATTTTACTGCTTTTATATCCAAAAAGGATATTTTTATTTCAACCATTATCTGCATTTAGGAAAAATTAAGAAAGAAGATCACCAGTTCTTCTCATGAGATAGCGCTTTTGAAATAACCAGTTTACGCCACAATAAAAAAATATTACTTTTTAAATTTTTTTCTAAGGAAATATAATCTTTTTTGCTAAAAATTGTTTTCCAGCGTAGAAATTTCTTAAACATTGCTGATAAAAAATGTAATAAAATAAAAATAATCCGCCATTTTTGATTTCTTTTTAATAAAGAATTCTTGGTAAAAATGTTTTTAATAAAAAAAAGTTATTAAAATAAACTGTTAATAAGAACATTGTTGCTAAGAAATATTTTTTTACTACAAGAATTTTATAGAAATAATAATTTGGCACTTCTTACAGTTTTCATTTTAAAAAGTAATATTATTCGACTACTTATTTTTTACTTATTTTAATACTTATTTTCTTTAAAAATAATTTATATAATTAATACATATTTTTAATATTTTTTATAAAACATTTGCAATAATAGATATATTTTACTTACATATATTTACCGAAAAAATAATTATTTTGCAATGTAAATATTTTTACTGAAAAATATTTCTACTTAAAACGAATTAAAATTTTGGAATGATTTATCTCAAGGGTAAATAATGGTACATACTCACAATTCGAAATGAAATAAAATTAATAATTGCTTTTTTTACATTATTACAGAAATTATATAAAAAAAAAAACACAGACATGTACTGTGGGCGGTAATCGGTGAAAAATGCGCCTTTCTGTAAATGCACAAATATTTTCGCTATGTGTGCATATTGTATCAACATTCTTCTCATTCTCTTAGACCAAAATGTCCTGTGAAATCGAAAATACTTGCGGTTCCATAAAAATACCGAATCGGCATTTTCTTCACTTCATAGCTATCTTCGCTCTGCTGGAGTTGCACTCGCTGACGGAGGCTAAGCCTCCGCTGCTTCCCCACATTTGCAATAGTGAGATGTGTGAATGCAACGCTATGGGGTTCGATTGCCAGCTAAAGGACAAATTCAGCTTGGTCACCGTTAAGGCTAAAACGTGGCAAAATGACGACCTCGCAGAGGTGTATAAACTCAATATCACTTGCGTTTATCAACCTAAGGACTTGGATGTGGTGTTAGCCGAAATGCCCCAAATATTGTTATATAAACATACCAAGTTTTATTTGAGAAACTGTTTTCAGTTTCCCGTTTTGCTAAGACAACCAAATGTCAGCTATGAAGGCAGCGTAGAATTCGATCCATACTTGGACGCGTCCGAAGATTTCTTTCAGCATTCAAGCAGCTTAGAGCATTTAATACTACCTGTAAAGTTTACATATGTTGATGAGCCGCTGCCTGCAAAGCTGCTGCACAACTTGACCAATTTGAAGAGCTTGCAGATCATCGCTTACACTGCATACCCCAAAATTAGTTGGCCTGTAGAGCTCTTGCACTCATTGCACAACTTGGAGAGGCTGTCTTTGGAAATGGTGGCGCTTCACACTTCCCTGCAAGGCATGAATAGCGCACATTTTCGCGATTTGCGCGCACTTAAGAAGCTGAAGTTGGATAAAAATTACATGATGACGCTGCCAGAGGATCTCTTCAGTACGTTACCCGCGTTAAATCGCTTGAGCTTGCAGCTGAATGGGCTGACGGAGCTGCCGAAAAATTTGCTGTGTATGCAGCGTAAATTGGTCTCGCTCGACTTGTCCAGCAATCGGTTGACAACTCTGCCGACAGGGTTATTTGCGAACACACCGCTACTTTGGGAGCTGGCACTTGCCGGCAATCGACTTAGTGTGCCTTCGAATATTATAGCAAATGTGCACGCGTTAAGCTACCTATATAGATTGGACTTGGACAGCAACCATTTCGAAACTATTTGGGGAGCTAGCAACTACCGAAATCTGTCCGTCCTTGCACGCGCCAACCGCGCAGATCCATATGCGTTGTCAAACCTCATAGCAATGGCTTACGATGGCGAGCGGAAGCCAGATGTTGATAAGCCCCTCAATTACACCTTGATTTCGCTGAGAGCAAACAAACTTTCACACTTTTCCTTGGACTGGATCGCTGAGGCGGGCGTAAATTGTCCCTACTTCTTTGATCTCGCACTCAATGAAATACGCAATGTGCACGCCATTTTGCGACCACCTACCTTTACCTGCTTGCATGAGGTGCATTTGAAAGGGAATCCTTTGATCTGCGACTGCAAATTAGCTTGGGTCTACCGCACAGATATGCTCGTGAACACCGATTACTGGACTTGCGCATCGCCAGCGCACTTAGCAGAGAGCGGTTTACAAGGTTTGCAGCGCGCCGATCTCTGCGACTGGTCGCCCGCCTGGTGCCCGGAGAAGTGTACATGCACACGACAAGCCGAGGTGTTGTTAATCAACTGCCAACGCGCGAACTTGCAAGGCCTCACACAGCTGCCACGTCCCGAACAATTGTCGCTTGCGGAAAGCACGCTCTACCTTGAAGGCAACCTTTTCCGCCAGCTACCCTCAAATGGTACCTTCGGTTACGCCAACGTTACTCGCTTGTACGCCGCGCACAATCGGCTCAACATCGTGTTGCCGGCTCATCTGCCGCCTAGCTTGACTGTGTTGGATTTGCGCGCCAACCATTTGGAGCGTTTGAGTGCAGGCTTTCTGCGCAGCTACCTCAACGATAGTGAAACACTTACAGAGTTATATCTCTCCGAAAACCCTTGGTTGTGCGATTGCGAAACTGTACTGCTATTATATACACTACGCGCACAGAGCGCACGCATACCCGACGCTGGCGATTTGTATTGCGCCAATTTTCCCAACGTAACCCTCTTAAATGTGACATTCACCGACGTATGCGTGCTGCCCACCAGCAGTTTGGGTTTGATGTCGCGACTCATTTCCATCTTTCTAACAATTCTGCTGATACTCAGTCTTATTACGCTCTACTACAAATACGAGCTGGAAGTCAAAATCTGGCTGCACGCACACAATTTGACTCCCGTTTGCTTCAGCGTCGACGATCTAGACAACGATAAAACGTTCGATGCCTTCATCTCATATTCGCACAAGGACAAATGCTACGTTAACAACACGCTGCTGCCACAACTGGAGCACGGTGATCCACCATTTCGAATTTGTACGCACGAACGCAATTGGCTTGCCGGCGCCTATATACCAGAGCAGATTGTGGAGTCTGTGGCGCAGTCGCGGCGCACGATCATTGTGCTATCGCAGCACTTCGTCGAATCCGATTGGGGTCGCATGGAATTCAAAACGGCCCATCAATGCGCCGTTAATGAGAAGCGTGCGCGCATTATAATAATCAAGTATGGCGAGATTACAAATATGGCTGGGCTCGATAGTGAGTTGGAGGCTTATTTGCGTATGAATACATATCTGGATTCTGAGGATCCACGATTTTGGCAAAAGTTGCGTTACGCAATGCCGCATAAAAGAGGTGAAGGGCGGAAGGCGGGCATGCTTGAGGTGAGCGGTAGAATCTATGTGAGTGGCCAAGTGGAATTGAACCAGTTGAAAAGCGAAAGAGAGGAGAAGTGAAAATATTGGAACTTTGCACACAAAATATACGCTAAAACGAACGAATCACTTTTATATTTAAATAGAGGCAATTACATATATTATAAATAAAGAGGCTCTGTGAATTGGAAATGTTTGTAATGTTGATAAGTCTTTAAGGGAAATAAAACCATACATTCGATTTGATATTGAACCATGAACTTCGTCTTAAGAAACTATGAGCCATCTGCTCATTGTACTAGGGTCCATAAACACACGCAGCTGTTCTGTTCTCCAGCCTGCACCGAGTGTATTTGGAAAATCAAGCAGGAGCTTCAGCTCACTTTTAACGCATGAGACACAATAGGCTACTCTCTGGGTAGTAACCGGTCATAATCATCTGTCCTTTCATATGCACCGGATTTGTCTGACTAAGCAGGCGACAGGCCGCTCTACAGCCGAGCTATGATTTCGTCTAAAGACTAAGGCAATATTAGCATTTATTAGAAGAGCGCTACTCCACGTTTTACACAGTGGTCGTGTGGTTTAAGGTGCTCACCCCTACTCAGTAGATACAGGATTCAGCATCAAACAATTTTTTTTTTCTAATAGCGGTCGCCGCTCAGTAGGCTATGACACACTGCCGAGTTAATTTTTGCCTTTAAAAAAAGCTTCTCATGTTTATCATTTGTCATTCGGAGACGTCGTTAAACTGTAGGTCCTTATCCTTTGAGTGAATACATCAAGACACTTACCGCAAATTGGAGCAGAATCTTGGACATGCACTAGCCAATGTGTAATCACCATTGCCTCGAAAGTTGCCGGCGAGCTAGTTGAAAACTTTGCTGCGGTTCTGAGTTTTATTGACAACGGCGATCGCATGTATGATAAAAGAGAGCAAGCTGTCGACTTAATCCCCGATACTAGTGTACGTTAGTACTTGGGGTTTCCTCAGCAATACATGTGTTGTTGTTGTTGTTGTTGTTGTTGTGGTTGTTGTAGTGGCTACTAAGCATTGCGAAGATTAAGTTTTCCCTCAATCGTGTTCATCAGACTCAACTAACGGCAGACCCAGGAAGTGTGCCCATCCAACTGAGTTGGTCCATAGCGAAGGTGCGTAAGTTGAATGATGTTTAGGGGACTTACGAAAGCTGTCTCGAGCCGTAAGAGGACTCAAAGGCATGCCGGACACTCATTGGGCACATCTGCATTTATCCTAGTCATGTAGGAGCTCAGCCTGCTGCAATAGCCAGAGCGAAGTTGGGGGAGTCTCCCGAGGTAGATGAAGCTCTGTCTCGTCTACGGCAGGTGGCTGTGTTTCCGGAACGGCACTCACATGTCGGGAGTTGGTGTTTGTCGAGACGACTCCCTGTAAATAACGTTTATGATCTGTCGATACGCTGTCGGGTCTAGAGGATGTTTTATGAACTTGTTCGGTTGATCCGTCTGTGGCACCCTACTGGGAACTGCTTACATAGCATAGTTTTGTGCTCCTTGACGCGCTGCATTTTAGCTGTGCATAGGTGGTGCTGTGGCGATACCAGAAGGCATCCCGTAGCGGTCCGAAGTGCCGCTAGTCCCCGGCGACCGCATGAGCCCTGCATAGTTTAGATGTGAAACACATCTTGTTAGAATATGAATCACAAACAGGAGATTTATATTTCATATACAGACAAACTATCTTGGAATGCTAGTGAAGGAAATGGAAGCTAAATTAGAAGAAAAAGTCTATATTAGGTATGGGCTATCAGGCCACAACGCTACTCATAGCGTCATGTGATTTGATTGGAAGACGGTAAGGGTACTTGTAGCGAATAATCGGAACAGATCGAAGAGTTTAGCCATTACCGCTGAAACACAATGCCGGCGAACGGCGAATTTTTCGCCGCGAATGTTCGCTGTAAAAATTAACACACCCTGTCGTATATGAGAACGCGCACAACCGAAGCAAAGGACCCGACGACTGTTCGCGACCATAGACTCATTTCTGTTGTCGTCGCTGGCGGCTGCGGCAAAATACGATCCATTGTGGCCATATGCTAAATATTCTCAGATTTTTTAAACGAAATTGAAAAATACTGTATTAGTTTTTGTTGAAAATTAATAATCTTGTTTGTAAAAATTTTAATTGTACCTTGTCATAAGCAGCTGAATTCGTCATCGCCGTTGTTGGTGTTTACTGAGCGAATTTTTTGGGCAAAAGTTGCTGCCGTTGTCACTTTACTGGGCGAAAATTCGCCGTTCGCCTGTATTGTGTTTCAAAGATTACTGCCCAACGAGGATTAACAATGCTATTGCTGGACGCCAATATTGAGCAGTCATCAGCATCGAAATAGAATAGAAAAATTTATGAAAATCACGGAAAGAACATCCCTGTACATATAAGAGGTTTTTAATTCTTATAAGTTTCAAAATTTATCATGTGAGTAATAGGGGCAACTGTCCCACGCCAGCCGATTCTACGGACTGAAATTCCTTGCGGTTTTTCGGCCAGCGACTGTGGTATTTGTGACCTTTTTCAGAAATGCCTTTCCAACTGTTTTTTCTTCGATAACTCCCTATTATTGTTTTACGAGATTCTTTGGTCCTCTGTGAAAGTCCCTAAAATTGTCCTACCGTTTATATGGCATCCTTGAATTTGTTTCTCAAGCTTTTACCGGAACTACCCGTCAAAGTTCTTAAACAGAGAATTACTTTAGTTAAAGGATTAGCTATGTTGCTCACAGAACATCTCTTCATATGTCTTAACTGTCTAATTTGAAGCGGCATCACGATGTGTGGTGTACCTGGCATACGCTAATACTAGACATTCGCATTAGGGGCAGACGTCTTCTTTCTTATTTTCGAGATTGACGCTACCGCAGTGGCTATTGCATGGATGAACTATTTTAGCGGCGTGTTCATCAAGGAATCGGTGTCCCAAAAAACGTAGCTGTTATTATGAGCGAGATACCATCCTCTTGACAAGCATGGAAGGTTTTTCGTTCTTGGCTTGCCAGACTTGAGCTTTGATATTTTGCAGATCGTAGAAAGTCTGAATTTTAGGTATATTTCTCGTTGGGACAGTCCGAGTAGACAACGTAATGTCTCTGATTCAGACTCTTCAAGGTAGGCTTCGACTTCTGTCAGTTCGTCAAAACAATCTTTCCCACGCATTAGGGGCAGCTAAGAACATCGTCATGGTGATCAATTAAAGATTATTTCGATATTGAGATTATTTGCTGCAAGCTCTTTTAAAGAATACTCTAAAACGAGTAATTTGACATGCAACTAACCACCATGTTTTCTATATACTTTTTTCAGATAAAAGATGCCTTAAGAGACTAAAACTGGAAAAGGGTCTCCTTAAACTATGACCACAACTCCTGGAATGTTTCGCGCCTCAGCTCAAAATCTGGCTACCTGTCAGTTCTTCTTACTTCTAACAATGAACGCGCTCGCCCAGTCGAATATCTTCTCGACCACTAAGAACCCGTTGCTAACGAAACAGAAAGTCAAACCAAATGGCCCACAGACTGCATTCAAAACCTGCTACGAGGGCAAATGTCAATGCAAAGAAAAAGTGACCAATTGCTATTTGAGTGATCGTAGCGGCGCAGTGATATTTGAAATTACAAGCAGCGCTGAACAGGATACGATAACACTGACCTGTGAGGGCGCGCCAAGAGATATCGATTCCCTTTTGAACCAGATTTCGCATAAGTTCACATTTCATGCGGCGTCCTTTAAGCTGAGGAACTGCGCACAACTACCGAATATGTTGCGGCGTCCCAATGTGACTTACATGGGCGATGTGGATTTCAATACACAAATGTTGGTACCTGAAGAGTTTTTCTGGCACGCAAAAGGCTTACTGACGCTGAGATTTAATATTACAACCGATGACTTGGAAAATAGCTTTCCGCCGCTTCTTTTTCACAATCTAAAGGAGCTAATTAATTTGGAATTGATAATAGTTTCCGATGCTGCGGTGGTCACAATGCCCGAGGAGATGTTACATGAGCTCCATGGTTTGGAAGTGCTGTCTCTATATGTATACCACCTTGAAACTGGTTATTACGAACCGTTGGATGCACGGCGCACGACCGTACGCAACTTAAGCAGCGCACATTTTCGCGATCTATGGGCGCTAAGAAGCCTGCTACTGGACGCAAATAACCTGCAGACGTTGAACGATACTATGCTTATGCCATTGCGCGAATTGAACCAACTGGGCTTGAGCCTGAATGGCTTAGAACAGCTGCCTGCAAATTTGCTTGCAACGCAAAGCAAGCTGGTCGTAATAGACTTGAGCATGAACGAGCTAACATCACTGCCGCTTGGTATATTCAAAAACACGCCACTCCTTTGGAAGCTGCAGCTAGCCGAGAACCGCTTCAAAATGCCCACGAATATTATAGAGAGTGTGCGGCCGCTACGTTATCTCCACCAACTCGACCTGAGCAACAATCAACTCGTGCAGATTTGGGGCACTGGTAGCCTAAGCAACCGCTCGCTCTTGACGCGCACTAACATTAGCGCACCACTGGAAGTGCCACAGTTCGCAACGTATGTGAGCTGGGAGCGCGGCGCATTCAATGAGCGCCAAATCAATCTTACTTCAATCAATCTGCGTAAAAATCGCATAGCGCAATTCAACTTGGACTGGATCGCCGTTGGCGGGCTGACTTGTCCCTACGAGCTCAATCTGCTCAACAATAACATAAAAAACATTTATGCTGCCATACAGCCGTTGGGCAGTACCCACAGATGCAAACGTCGACTGATGTTGCAGTTCAATCCACTGAACTGTGATTGTAGCCTTGCGTGGGTCTATAGCAGCAACTTGCTTACGCGATATGAACAGTGGACCTGTGCAGCGCCGCCGCGCTTGCAGGGAAAACTGCTCAATCAGCTGCAGCGCAGCGATCTCTGCGCTTGGCCGCCCGCCTTTTGTCCAGAACGCTGCAGGTGTTCGTACGAAAGGATGTCATCGCTGATTGTCAACTGCACAGGCGCGCAGCTGCAAAGCATCTTGCAGTTACCGCGTCCCGAGCAATTTGCGCTTGCTCGTACAACACTTTACCTCGAGCGCAATAGCTTTTACGAGCTGCCGGCGAATACGACTTTCGGTTATGCCAATGTGACACATATTTATGCGGCGCATAATCGGATCGCCTTTATTCTACCGTCGCATATCCCATCGAAGCTGTCAGTGCTCGATGTGCGTCACAATCGGCTGGAGCGCTTGAGTGATGATTTTCTACGCTACTACCTCAACGAGAGCGATACACTGAAGGAACTCTATCTCTCCGATAACCCTTGGTTTTGCGATTGCGAATCGGAGCTACTGTTGCGCGCTGTGAGCTTACAGCGTTCACGCATACCTGACGTCAACGAATTACGCTGCGCTAATTTCGCGAACACGCCACTACTAAATGTTACCTTCTCAGCAGTATGCACAACTCCCTTTAGCTATGTTAGCTTGCTAGCACTGCTCATTGCCATCTTTTCCACAGCAGTCGTTGTGCTCTCACTGATCGCACTCTTCTACAAATACAAACTGGAGGTGAAAATTTGGCTCTTCGGGCACGACATGTTTCTGTGTTGCATCAGTGAACAGGAGCTAGACAAAGACAAAACATTCGATG
This sequence comes from Rhagoletis pomonella, assembly GCF_013731165.1. Taxonomy (NCBI): domain Eukaryota; kingdom Metazoa; phylum Arthropoda; class Insecta; order Diptera; family Tephritidae; genus Rhagoletis; species Rhagoletis pomonella. The sequence goes on along the minus strand of NW_023458567.1, from coordinate 16,353,649 downwards.
CGTTCATTTCTTACGCCCACCAAGATCAACACTATGTCAACGATACACTGCTGCCGGGTCTGGAACAGGGTCGCTCGCCATTTCGTATTTGCACACACGAACGCAATTGGCTCGCTGGTGCTTTTATACCCGAGCAGATAATAGAGTCGGTCGAGCAGTCGCGTCGCACGATTATTGTGTTGTCGCAGCACTTCGTCGAATCGGATTGGGCTCGCATGGAATTTCGTACGGCGCATCAGTGTGCACTGAATGAGGGTCGTGCGCGCATAATCATTATCAAGTATGGGGAGCTTACGAATTTGCAGCAGCTAGATAACGAGTTGCAGGCCTACTTGAAACTAAACACCTATTTGGAGTGGAACGATACGAGATTTTGGAATAAGTTGCGCTTTGCAATGCCGCATAAATTTGGTGAGGGACGAAAGTCGGGTATGCTGGAAGTTAGTAGGAGAGTTTATTTGACGGAGGAAGTGGAGTTGAATGAATTTCAGCAATAAATGAAATTTAAAAACTATAAAAGGAAAGCGTTTACAATAACATATATTTGATAAAAGAGAGTGTAGTATAGTTTAAGAAACCAAACTCGCCATCGAATTGTTACGAATTAAGTAAATAAACAATTAAAAGTATTTTAAACAATAAAACTCGCAAACGATAACTGCTTGTACTCGTCTCTACGTTTATTCTTCAACTGACTTGAATGCAACGTCGTCGCAGATAGTGTAGCCTCAATAACTCAATTTAAAATATATCGGAACAAAGATGCCAGTTAGTTATAACATCATAAATATTACATATGCAATTTGTAACGCTGCCATCTCTATAAAAAGCCGATTCAGTTGTCCTAACAGAATCAATAATATATATTTGTGAGGCCAATCTTAGCGATATATCAGAATCTTACCTTCACGAGACCTGAACAGCTTTCGGGAAAAATGTGATATGTTCAATATTATTGCAACCAACATTCTTCAAAAAGATACGTCTTTTATCGGACATTTTCAAGATTTTCTGGTGCTTTTACGGGACTGACAGAAACTTTTTCGGAACTTTTCGGGACTTAAGTTTTTTATTTTTTGGGATTTTTCAGAACTTTTCGGAATGCTTCGTATTTTATTTTTCTGTAAATTTAGGGATTTTCTTATGCTTTTATGGAATTTTTTTTCGAAATTCGGAGACTTTACGGATTTTGTGCAGGTCTCTTAGAATTATTATTTTTTTGTTTTTACTTTTAGTGACCATTTCAGCTGTTTTTTGTGAAGATTCGTAATGAGGCCTATTTTTATACCATTTATGTAGTTGGTTGATTCAGATCATTTAGCTAGAAATAGTACCATTAGGAAGCATTATAGTTTGCAAATTTTCGCCGTGCTTAAGTCAGACGTACAATAGTAATGTTGTAAACACCGCACCATAAGTCAGACATAGGTCGGTCAATTAGAAGAAGTTCGTTGCGCGTTGCCAGTGGTATACCCTCAAAATCGAATCTGAGGAGATCATCCATCGAGCAGTAATGATCTGGTAGTCGATTACCAATTTTTAGAAATAGCTCTTTCGAGTAAACGCCACTACCTACTCTTCGGTTGAGTTTTTTCCATTGGCTCCTCGAGGTACGCAATTCTTGTGGTGAAGACATTTTTAACGGCGAAAGTGGAAACTTTATAGTTCGGCTACTTTAACTTTGTTGCGCAGGTGTCTACAATTTTGTAATGGTTCAATGTCGTGGCCTTCCATTTATCCAATGTGGGCACCGAAATTGCGCATATGGAAAGTATTTACCCTGACTGCTCTACTGCTCGCCTGTAGTTTACCATAAAGCTCCGTAGCGAAAAAATTTCGTGCGATTTCTAAAGCTTTAGCCGGCGTGAAGGTTCAGTTTTAAACATTTGCACCGCTCTCTGCAGTGCACTCCCCGTGGCTTAATGTCCCATTTTTTCCTTTTTAAAAGTAGATTTAGAGGAATATGGGATAGTTATGGTTTCTTTGGTTTTTTACTCGGTGTTCCGTATCCAAAAAAGCTTACTACCCAAGAACATGCCCAGGTATCTAATTGCATCCGCCAGAGTCAGTGTAACGACATTCAGCGAAGGAAATCGGAATAGGGGTAGTTTGGTTTTTAAATTGCCACAACTTTTAAGGAATTTTGTATAAGTTCGTGCAAAGCCTAAGGGCCTAAGTAGGTCATCCGCGTACGCTATGGATTGACAGCCCGTGGCCTTTAAGCGTAGTAGAAAACTGTTCATCGTCGGGTTCCGTAAGAACGGGGAGAGCACACCTTCATGTGAAGCGCCTCTTAAAGCATATCTGGTGACTGATATCATGTGGGTAGGTATGAAAGGATATTTACTAGCAGAAGTCATAAATCAGGCACTCAACGTCAAATGATGTCAAAGCATAATATGGACTTCCTCTTTCTAAACACAAAGGAGTTTCCATACAACCGAGGGTGTTATTTAGCGATCAAGTGGAATGCAAAATATTTGCGGAGATTATTAAAGACACATAAGCGAAAGAGGATAAAAAATAGAAATATGTGCAAGAAAAAATCGCTAAAGGAGTAATACACATACAAGAACACACATGAGCATTAGAAGACTTTAAAGCAAAATAAGAAATATGCGACGCAAAATGGAGGTGGGGAACTTATTGACAAAGCTGCCACAACAATTTGTCATGCATACGCGCGCGCATACGAAAGCTTCTTACGACAGGACACAATCGCAAGGCGCCACGCAGCATACCTACTACTCGCATAAACAGCAAAAGGATATCTACAGAAAATGTGAGCAAGGAGTTGAAATATTTCTGCCACTGTGGTTGCTGTTCTTGCTGCCATTGAGAATGCAAATAAATCATTTACGTTGCAAATACACTTGAAATAATTTCGCATTTGTATCGACTGAAGGAGTAGTATAGCAACTCAGAACTGTCAAATGCACGCGGGCAGACAAGGATGTCAACTGCCTGCCATTAGCTTAAGCCACAAATGCTGGCAAACACGTTGGCGTGCAGCTTATTCTAATACGTGAGGGAGGCGGAGGCGGCCGAATGAGTTGCGTGCGGCGTATATAAATCAAAAATTGCATTTCTTCTTTTCGCATTTGTTTATATGAGGTGATATAACCGCGAGCGCCACTTATCCGATTGTGTGTCGGAAATACTCCTTTTATTGGATCATCTTAAATTGTGCGTAAATTGGTTTACTGTAAAATTTAGGATTGGTTTTTTTCTCGAATGTAGTATATGTTGGAGATGCTATTGATATCCCCATTACTTTATGAAGTCAGAGAAGGAGAGATGAACTTTCAAGTATTCTGTTGTATCGGTTGACAGGCGGTTGGTGTCTACCTTAGGCAGGTTCTCAGATATTTCTGTTCCCATAAGATGTCTACAGAGATATTTAAATCCTTATCAAATGAAGTTAGGATAGTTAAAAGCGATCATCAAGCTCCTTAAAATATATGTAACAATAAAGGTCTGAAACGATTTCCTAACGGATGCCTAAGACGCTCCTATGGCCACCTAAGGTCAATCGCTAGCCCATAATGCCTCACGAATTTGTGGCTTCGCATGTATTTCTTCTTGGTTAACGCTAAGTGGATTAGAAGCCTAGAGTAGCTTACTTACTGTCAAAGGAACTCCTAACACATGGTCTATGGAGAAACGATATCGAGGGTGTTCTAAGTTGTCACTTCATTGGCCATGCAGTTTTATGCAAAGTCGTTTTGAACCAAACGCAATGTTTTCAAAGTATTCAGGAGTAGTGAAGAGAGATACATGACTCAAGATACTTTTCAGGATCAAGACCTCCCCCTTTGGAAGCCATAGATACCTCGTTGGGCTGCTTAGAGTGGATTGCTAGCCAAATGTGAATCCGTATTCCAGCTCTCTAAGGACGACTGACATTAAGCACGCTTTCTCTTTGCCTATTCGTTAGCCATGCAATGTCGCTTTGAATCATATCCACTTTTAAACTTACTGACCTATTAAGATTGCTCAATCAATGACCTTAGTGGGATGATTGCAACTTGGCTATCAGAATAAATATTTATCACTGAACAAATTTAGTGCCTAGCCACATTTCTCTTGGTCGATTGTCCCGATTTTGTTTATTCCTTTATGCCTATAACCTTGAAACATTCAGTTTACCTATTGAGATTAACCCATACAGTCCTCCAAAGTGATAGCGCTGGTGATTGCCACTTTTGGATACTATCGGCTGGTTTCTCCAACTCAACTTAACTTAGTTTAGCCATTTTTTGGACTTACTCGTTTCTCCATCTAGGCCAAGCCAAAAGTTAGCCTACTTTTTAATCAGCTTATTCTTGACTAAGTCCAAAAAATTGCTAAACTATGTGCAGTTGAGTTGGAGAAACAGGCCCTATGTATTTTTGCTTCCGCAAAACCAATCAACAGTTTCCGTTTATTGAACTCAGCTGATTTTTTTAACAATGCATTGTTAGGTTAGCGTTGGCTACCACACAAGCCCTCCAGAAGAAAGTATGGGCCATCATCTAATCATTAGACTATAAACATGGCCTCAATACCACTTTTCGAATAGTACGCTCGTGACTGTAGAGAGAGCTAGCGAGGTCTTCGTGGCTTATTATCCAATTTCCACCTAAATAGGCCGCTCTGTGTGTCTAAGTTCGCAGCAGATGCGCCATCTCCAGGAAGAGTTTAAACAGGTTACGTCCGCTGTACCTGGCGTGTTTATGAAGGTGGTCGGAGGAAATTCGGCACCACCGCAATACTGCGAGATTTTTTGATGGCAGAACGGCAAGCTTTACATTTCGAGTGCCAGGCCAACTTGAAGAAAATTTTCTCCGGAGCCTAAGCAGGTGTTCATCAAATACACAATCAAAAAAATGGACTAAACTATATTGCGAATGTCAGACTACTCAGAAAACTTAAAAATTGTATGTAGTCTCACAGGAATTCGAAAGACAAGATCAATTGAGAAGAATTTGAACCAACCCCTGTCGTGGGCTTTCGTATGACGTGACACCCTATGATGTATTAGGTGTCGTACAAAAACGTTCGACATGGGGTTCAGTGTGTTTAGCGTGTGGTGTGTGGTAATGAACGGGCGACTGCCATGTAAAAGGATCCATTGGCTCTAGTTGAAGAGGACAAACAACTTGGGAAAGGCAAACTGGAAGTGGTGGAGAATAGAGATCTCCCACTGAGTCAATGAGATCGGGTCTGGCTTACTTCGGAGCCTCTCTTAAAGATCTTTTGGTACTGCAATCGGCTCCTTCCATCGCATAATTGGAAGATAAACAAACTTGACAAGTCAAAGGCGCCCTATCGGCAGGCGCTGATTTTGTAAAACCTAGAGTCTCACGAGTTTCTTGCTGAAACCGAATGGGCATCGGCTATGATTTCGAATATGGGAGTCATAGAAGTTAAGTCAGTAACTTAAGAGTGCCGAGGATGCTCGCTTGAGTATGGATGTACTATCCGCCTTGACAAGCACCGACAGTACTGATGACCCTCTTTTAAAAGCTGGATTGGTCAGTGTCATTTTTCTTTTTCCTTCGTTTCGTTCTCGTTTTTATTTTGCATAATTTCAGCTATCCCGACATTAGTACTGTGAGCCTAGATGGCGGAATCGGAGAGCTTTCGCTGTTGAGGATAGCTGCGGCAGAAGCTGGACGTTATGCAGGCGGGATGGTTATTGGATCTGTAATTCTTTAATTTCATACTTGATGAAAGTTAAGATACATACATGCAACCAGTGAAATGTAACAGCTATCAAGAATGAAGCCCTTGAGCTATTTCTGATGTTCTGCATCTCTCTTTGGAGATCAGATCAACGGATCCTTCCACTTTTCCACTTTTTTAGAAATCATCCTTACAGGAATTTGAAGAGGACAAACCAATATATATATATACTTACTACTGTACTACCATGGATTTGAACTCTCAGGTCCGAAAGAAATAAACGCAAAATTGTTCTACAGTGTTATCATTGATAAATATTATTTTCTGGAAATGTAACAAAACTTGATGTAAGGAGGGCAGTTATCTACTTTGCTGAGAATCGCAACAAAGTCTACTAAAACTACTGGCATCCAATACACCCTTTGACACTCAATGACGTTCAAGGACAAAGCAGTTGACCAAAGGTCAATTCTCGAAAATCCATAGCAAGTCAGCAAACAACAAAGGAGAATTAAACAAAAAGGACCGACAAACGGCGCAGCAGGCGCAAAACTGAAACAAGTGCCGCAAATAGCTACAGTTAAGAAAATGCATACATACCCTGGCGAATTTCTGCTCCCAGATGCATACATACATATGTACGTAGGTTTGACCAGCAGCATATTTGTCTTTTGTTGACATTGTCTTCGCATTAAATGTTGCCAGTGAGTGGTCACTTTTAGTTTTACAATTTATAAGTATGTTTCTGAGTTGCAGGATTTCCTGTTGCGCAGCAGGAGTTAATTGTAAACAAAAATAAATCATTTATTACCAAGTGAAAGGGCATAACAAACTAGCTTTTTATTTGTGTTAACAGTAAATATTTGTGTGTTGTTAGAAAATAGTTTTTTCGTCTTTTAGAGCGAAGCTGAGTAGTTAGCCAACTCCCACCAAGCTTTTGTGTTCAATGACTGGCATATAGCTGCTTTGCTATTTATCCTCTTTACTTCGATTTGATCTCTGCATTTGGCAGCTATGTTAAGTGGACAATTAAATATTCTACTTGATGAAGACACATTGAAATTAGTTTTAGAGTGAGGCATTTGCCACGCCTACATATTTTGTTAATTTTTATTCCATTTCTCAAAGCAGTTTGATCAAAAAGACGTTACTTTGCAACTGCTAGTGATATAATAGAAGAAGGGAAACCAGTGGGGTAGGTGAGCACCAAGCCCTTTCCAATAAAATAGTGGACCTCATATGTAGGTCTATACATTCTTTAGATAACAAAAAAGGCTCCGACGATTGATGATGTACGATATAATGCTATTGCCACGACATATCCCAGTTGGTTGGAGTCTAAAGTGGAACCCTAGGCAAAGTTGGGCTGCTGACCCAATGGTTCGAGTCTCATATAGGGAGATATCAAAAATCCCTACCCAGGCACTTTTCATTTTTGCTATTAACATCAGACCTTACCGAGACTTAAGAAGATTGAGCTGCTTCATAAAGTTCAGTTGCGAACCCTCGATTTAGGGGCCATGCGACCTTCAGAGCTACTAGCCTAATCCGGATTCAGCCCATCTCTATCCTTGGCTCTCGTGGGACCAAGTATGAATACAAACGGGGACAAAGTCTCAGATGGGCGTAGCATTAATGGAACGCACCATGACTAAGTCACGGTACTACCTTGTATAGGAATACTAAGGACTACTTACTCGTGTAGAAGTGTAACCGTGGGGCCTGTGTCTCAAACACCGAGGGACCATTGCTCTCCCGGAGTAAGCTCATCACCCACATAAGATTGCTGATATACATTAATAATAATAATAATAGATTGGCGCTTACACATATGTTAGTGTTTGGCCGAGCTTCTCCTCCGATTTGTGGTGTGCGCCTTGATGTTGTCACACAAAGCGGAGGGACCTACAGTTTTACGCCGACTCCGAACGGCGATTGTATTTTTATGAGAAGCTGTTTTTCATAGCAGAAATACACTCGGAAGTTTGCCATTGCCTGCCGAGGGACGACCGCTGTTAAGAAAAAACCTTTTTTCTAAATTTTTTGCGACGTTGCTTTGACCAGGGTTTGAACCCAGGCGTTGCGGAGTGGAAGCGCGCACTGCTTACCACTACACCACAGCGGCTGATATACATTAGGGCAGGTTTATGACGAATGTTAGGTCCAAAGGATTCACCAGCGCACGCCCTTCTGAAGCCGCATACCGCATTCGACGTACCAATTGGGAGGATGAGGAGGACTTTGTGGGGGCGAAGTAAATATGTAGTTCTGAGGGTCAAAGGCATAACAGGTGAAACAAATGAAGAAGGTCAGAATGAATGGCCAGGCATAAACCCGCACTGGAAAAAGCATTAAAATGCTAAAAGTTGAGTAAGATAAGAGTGATGGATCCTAACCAAGTACAGACGCCTGCTTATTAGCGGGGTATGTAAGTTGCTTGTGATTAAAATATATCCGTTGAACTGTGCCAGACTGCGTTCGTTTACTCAGATACTTCTCTAAATGTTTTAGAAATCGGTGATCTTAAGTAATCAAAACAAAGGCAATATTGGGCTTATTAGGGCACAGGAAGTCTCTCGCCCGTCACAAATCCAACACCGTCTTCGCGTTCCTTGATATGAGAGCTTTACTTGAAGTCAAAATGTGCGGTGTTCTTCTACTTGTCTTCGGGTATCGTAAGTTTTTGAATGCGTTAATGTCACAAAACAAAAATATATTTGAATATCCAATATTCGTGCCCAGACTCCCTCTCCATTGCATTAGATTTTTTAGCTTTGAAGTATGGAAAAAATACATATATGGATATACGGCTTGAAGAAATTGTTGGGAACTTTCTTAAGAAAATTTTCTCTATGGTCTATGAAACGTGTTCTCAACCCTTCAACTCATATTCTTTCTTGTTATACCATAACGCTGTTCAGACTTCAAATACCGCACGCCTAACGTGAGAACTCCAAGCCTACTAAACAGTTCGCTCATTGCCTCGCTCTGCCGTTTAATGATCGCCAATTCAAATAACTTCTTACTTGGCTTGCAAACTGAAGTGTACACAGCAGGGATTGGCATTGGTTGATCGTCAACTGTTCATACTCATTCAATATCGCTGCTTTGTATGACTGAGCAGCGGCGTTGGCTTAGTAGTACCGATACCTAAACGAAATTAAAGGATGACTGAACACGAGCGCATTGCGTGCTGTCTTGCAAATACAGCCACCACAAGTGAACGATGCTTATAACTGCTCATACTGATATTGACTTCGGCAAATCTGTACTCTGAATGATCGTGTACGAAACCAGCAAACGTGGCAGTTGAATGGCTCCGAAAACATGAGAGTCATCATTTGTTGCAGAAGTCGTTTGACTTGTTGCTGAAAATCATCTGACTTGTTGCTGAAAGCCATTTGACTTGTTGCTGAAAATCATCTGACTTGTTGCTGAAAATCATCTGACTTGTTGCTGAAATGACGACGAATGTGGTAAAGGGTAATTTATCGTCTCGTATGCATGTATGTATGTATTTATAGCGTCTACCATTCAATTGCATTGCTCACTGCTGGCTAGTTGTGAGGAATGTGCATACGTAAGTATGTATGTATGTACATATCAATGCTTCATTTCAAACAAGCAAGTGTCTTTGAATGTTTTTGAACTACAGTATCATCACTTCGGTAACACGTCAAACGCGCCTTCAGCAACAAACCAAAGGCGGCGGTTTGTCTTCTGCAACAAATCAAGTTAGCTAACTACGGCATCTTGCCTTCGCCAGTCTTTCACATAAGCTGTCATGCTTTCGGCAACCGTCCAAAGCAGTATCGTGCTTTTGGCAGTCGATCAAATACGGCGGTTGCTGGTTTCGTGCACGATCATTCGGAGTACAGATTTGCCGAAGTGAATATCAGTATGAGCTGTTATAAGCATCGTTCACTTGTGGTGGCTGTATTTGCAAGACAGCACGCTTTGCGGTGGTGTTCGTTCATCCTCCGTTTTTAACGTGAGTAGGCTTAAAGTCACAAAAACAGCACCCTTTGCCAATCCCTGGTACACAGCGTAGGTACAACTCCACGCTGCTTAATTCTGCATGCAGAAGATTACATCGTTAATACTTTTGCCACTTGACTGCTTTATCGCCTCTCAATTTTACCAATGCATCCGCTGATCGTTTCTGATCGCTGCTGATTTCGTGCAGCGCCTACAAGAAAGAACTGCCATGCCTATTCAGTCTGTCAGGCTGTATTCGCTGCTGATTTTAATCCGCATTCGATACGCTAAACATTCTTACTTCATCACCATTCAACATCATCAGAATTGTGTGTGCAACATATCAGCTGGAGCGGCAGAAACAACTTTTCCATTGAGCATGACAAACAACAGTGGCAAGCTGTGAAGAGCAGAAGCAGAAGGGCGCACAACTTATCAACAACGACAGCAGCAACAGCAGCAGCAGCAATAATAAGAACATGAAGAACAACAAACAGCAAATCACAAAATCGCAGATGAGTACAGAAATCGTAACTGACAAACGCATAACTTGCCAGCAAACTAATCCGCCAGTCAACAAGTCGTAGTCAAAGAAGTGCTACTCGAAGCACGCTTCGTTTGAGCTCCGTTTGGGAATTGAACGCGCGAATTGCAAATTATCTGCCACAGACGCGATGCCTTTCGATGCAAATGCTGCTGCTAGCCGCTGCTCACTTTAGCGATAAAAGATCAATTTACTTGCAATGCGTCACTGATTTAAATCCGATTTTCCGAACAATTCAATGTGGGTTGGTAAGCTGGAAGGTAGGGGAGCGAATGTAAGGAATTGGCTGAACGCGCACTCACATGGAATTTGCAATTATCGAACATCAAAGACACAAAAGGCGAAAGACAAGCAACAGACGGCAGACGGCAGACGACGACGGTCGATGGACGACGAAATGTTGCGATCAACGATCAATGCAACCACGTGGGCAGCGTGACCAGAATCGAGCCCGCAGCTAAGCGATTGCTACAGCTTAACAGATAGAATGAAGTCAGTGCATTGCTGTGAATGAGTGTGCGACCAGTATCTGGTGTCTGTCTTGTCGCTCGACTTATGCTGATCAGTACAAAACGATCGACTGATTAGTTGATCGTCTGATTTGTATTGATAGTGTGGCAAATGTTTTCAGCGACTACTACTGACTTGTTAATTGAAGAGTGTGCGAATGCGAGTTTGCTTTAAACGAACATGAGTTTTACTTATTTTTTTTTTAGTGTTTTGCAACGCAATCAACTTGTAAACGACTAGATTGCTTAGTGACATTAAATCAGCCTGTTTTGTGAAGGTTAATGGGCTAGAATTTGTTTGCTACATACAATGCTGTTAGGCGTATATGCCTGCCAATGGCTTCACGGCAAAATTTGGCAAATATCACCCAAACTAACGAATTGGTCTTTCAATATGGTTACATTTGCGGCACTGGTCTGGTAGCAAAAGGCAAAGAAAGCGAGTGGGGGTGCCACCTTGAGCAAGCTACACCGTTTTGTCTGCGAGGCCCTCACAGGAGCCATGGGCCTCTGTTCAACATTTTTCCAACTCATCGTTCTTAGAGTTTCCTATAATATCACTGAGACCTGGAAACTGTACAAGTTTCACAGCAAAGCTGTGGGCGGAGAAATCAGACGTTCACTCACCAGTCCTAATATGTCAGCTTTCACTACCTTGAAAAGCATTGCATTTATTAGCAACCACCCTGTTGCTTCTTTTAAGTGGCTACTTACGCTTGGAAAACATTGCCTAAGTTTTAAGGAAGTTTACTCACTGAACTTGTATTCACACACCTTCTGGTCCATCTTAGTTCCAAATTCTAATCGCCGTTTACATTTCCTCAGTGAGGTATTGAGTGGAGAGACATCCATTCGCGCCAAGAAATGAAGTGAAATTATTTCAGCCTAACTTGACATGCCCTGTGGCAGCTTTTATTTTTAAACTTAAGAGCTCTGCGTTAAGGCGCTGGCCCAATGCAGGCTTGCTTTACACGCCTTGCTTACTTTAATGTGCTGTAATTTACTTCAAAAACTGGTTTGGCCAAATGGCGGCTTGGAACGCTGCCAAAACCACCAGCTGTGTAGTAAAAAGTCAAGGTCTGTTTCCTTACACTAAGAATAATTTTGCCATCAAATTCCAGAAAATTAAAAAAAATAAATACAAAACAATCTTTTCAGATTTATTTTTGAATGAATGTGAATTAATTTTTGCATTTCAAAGGAATGATAATAATTATACATACATATATAACTATATGTACAGTTATTAGAAACAAAAAACTCAAAAAAAAATCAATTTTTCAAGAGACGACTTACCAGTAGTTTGACATCATAAATATCGCTAGCTTTGTGTGAAAAGTTGATAAGTCTACATTTTATGAAGCCTCAAATTTTGACATAGAAAGCAAGAGACATTAAGGACTAAGGTGCTTGTTTTATTTTTTCTCGTTTATACTCAATGAAAGATAAATTTTATAAATCCAAAAGAGGCCCCGAATATGCAATAAGGCCAAAATTATACGAAATTTTTTAACAGAGATCGAATGCTTCTGATGTGTATGGAGTTTTGTTTTGCTTTAAACACGCAAAATGTTGTATTCAAAGTTCTTGTAAAATTTGTAAAATTGGCCTTAGCAACTTTTCACTTTAAGCCAGCGACATGTTAAATATAAATATGGAAACATAGATTACTTTTTATTAAACTTTGAATTACTAATATTATACATATATTTTTTTTAAATTACGTAAGACAATTTTTGTACATAAAAGTCTGCAGCAGATTGTTTGAATTGATTTAGAACGGGAACATGTCTTTTTGTCAAAAGCCTACGAAACGCTTTCAAATATAACATTTGCCTATTTGAAACTTTAAGTATATACCAAATAACTTTTGACAGTTTTAAAAGCTACGCAAGCAAAACAAGCCTGCATTGGGCCAGCGCCTTTAGTATAGTCAACGTCTTTACTTTTTCCCCGATTCTCGCTTTCCAGTATGTCAAGTATGAAGCCAAATACTTGTACATGTAACAGAGAGCATGGATGAAAAATAGTGATGCACAGAACCGAGGAACCGACAAACTGAAACGAAAATCGATTCCTAAAGGCCCGGAGAGCCGAAACTCGATTCCAAACGTTCCGAAAAATGGTTTCAGAAGAATCGAAACACGATTCCAAAACCTCCGAAAAACAACCCCGGAATAACCGAAATTTGATTCCAAAAGACCCGAAAAAGGCTCCCAGAAGAACCGAAACTCGATTACGAAAAATTGTCTCAGAAATACTGAAAAAATAAGTTTAAGGGACTAAAAATCCATTTCAAAAGAACCGAAAACGGTTCCCACAGAACCGAAAATAGGCCACACACAAAGGGAAAAATGTACATTTTTGGCATTAAGTCTAAATATTAGGATTTCAAGCCGAAATTCGGTTTAGATACATATTATAGAGTTCCGAGTTGACCTACCAGATTTTGTTCGGTTCAAGGCTTTATATCATAAATCCGTAATATACAGCTTAACGTGGAAAAAGCGTACTTTAATTTTATTTCATGAATTTTATTAAAAAAAATTTTTGTCACACAAATATCAACTGAGGAATGAATGTTAATTGGTACCAAAATTTAAAAGAAATTGTTTTTTTTTTTTAAATCTTTTGTTTAGCTATTTCGACAGGGATACGCCCTTTAACACTTCTTTAAGAGCCGGAATCGGCCTGAATTCTCTGTTTTCTTTCGAGTCGGACTCCGAAAAACTCGGAAAAATCAAACACGTGGAAAAATTAAGCGTGCCAGAAAGTTTCGAAGAATGTCGATAAAATACTCACAATATCCCAGAAAACTAAACAAGAAAAATCATAAAAACATCTTAAAAATGCTCTAAAAACAGAAAGAATCACGTCTCAATCCCCTCATAGGGCTGCTTTCCTTTAAGGCACATGGACAGAATGCAGTATATGGGTTCGCTACTTGACCGCAAGCTTTGCTAGAGGTCAAAATTGCGCAAAAGGATCAAGAAGGTGCTGGTAGCCTTATATTGTGGAAAGTGCTAAATTCTCTCACCAATGTGGTTTACTGGCTCTACGTCACCATAATCCCACCAATTTTATTGCTTAAAAAGTTTAAAGATCTGTCTTAAATGTAGTTGGTGTGGCACTTCTGACTACCTCTAACCTTGCGCTTAGCACAATGCTAAGCATAGTGTCCGCTCATATAACAGGTAAAGCTGGTGCAGCGCGAACCGCAGCTAAGCTGAAGGGCTTCAGTTTACAGTTCTCTTCGTGGAATTGACACTCCGGAATTCTGGGAAGCTTCAAGTTGATCCCTGCTTTGAGTCGATAACCGCGCAACGCCTCATATTCCGGGTGGATCCTTCGGCGTGAGACTGGTCGGCGTATAGTATTTGAAACCATGGCCTTGTGAACTTGTTCACGGATAGAATGAAGCTGAATGCAAAATTGGGTGGCGGTATATTTTGTGAGGAACTCTAAATAAAGCTCAATTTCAGGGTTTCGCTTCCCTGCTGTGTTAACTCGGCAGAGGTAGCCGTGAAATAGGTAAGCGGCGGACTGGATGCTTACAAATAAAATAAATTTCAGGAGATTAACAGATTTTCGGATAGCTTAGTGGCAAGCAAGACCATTAGATGCTTGAGGATGCGCTTAAAAAGGTACAAGGGATGCTTTACTTGTCTCTGAACTGCACAAACTATTCCAATATCAAGCGCATTTGAATTCCAGGCCTCATCGCTATCGCAGGAAACTGCAAGTTAGGTTACTATTGAGGAACAGTCGCCGTAATCCTATCCTCATCGCCTCTATGATGTACTTCTTATTCACACCAAAGAAGAAGTGAGTAATATTTGCTACTAGGTTTTAACTTACATCCAATTGCTTACGACTAATTAAACAGTTCATAGTAAAGGTGCAATAGCCGTGAAATGCCACACTTAGAAGGCGCTATTCCACAGAAATGATAACTGGCTACGTAAGGACTGCTTCTGAACAGATGGGTTCCTTCTCAGCTCAGCAAACGATGGGCGAAATCCTTCTGGCCTAGTGTCGACTGGAATTGGACAAAGGAGCATTTACAACTGTGGTCATTTTCCAAACGGAGATTAGCCGAAATACGTAAGTAAAATGGATTTGAAATGCTGGGCAACAGGAAAGCGCCCGAAAATTATATCAGAAAGTGAGGCGACTTATGAGAGGTTTCAAGACCTGGCCGAATTTTTTTAGAATCACCATGGCGACCTAATCACCGATGTCCTGAAGATAAGTAACTTATGGAGGGAGCACTTTTCAATCCGGTTGAATGGTAACCGCACTAAAACTTGTGGAGTAGATGGACCAGAGCCCCCAGTCGATGACGACGGAATCGATATCCCAAAACCTACAAAGTATGAATAGCAATTGAGCGTCATAAAAACAACAAAACTGTCGGCCTACAACCTTACTGTGGCGAGAAGTTCACCTTGGCTTGCTCTCCTTCGATCTTCTTTTACAGAGTGAACTGTTCTGCCTTTTGAAAAACCGCAGTGCCTAATTTATAATTGCTTTTCCAAAATATACACATGATTCTCTACAAAAACACTTTTATTCTCATGACATTCTTTAAAATCGAAGTTCAAAGTAAATGCAAAATTCCTGACTCATTACTCAGTTGCCGTTGTGACTATCACTGCAAAGCAAAAACAAATCCATCTCTTCAAATCACTATAAGCCGCATCATTTTCTCAAGCACAAGCGAGTGCATTCACATACATACATACATACTTGTACAACCGTACATATATACACACACTTGTATTTATTTAGGTATAACCAAATCGCCACATATTCATTCGCTTCAAAGCATACCGCCGCTTATTCGCACGACTGACACCAAATCAATTGGCATTTCTTGTCGCTTTCATGCCTCTTTTCATGCAAGATCCCTTCAATTCCACTCACATTCGATCGCCACTGTTTTGTTCAATCGATCTGTTGCATTGGAATGCATTGCTGCCGCATTACCACGTTGATATTGGTGCCTTGGTTAGTCGATTGCCTGGTTGGTTGGCTGGCTGTGGCTTCAGCGGCATTATTGCACGTTGCACTTTTAAATTGATTGGAATTCAACAGTTAATCATGTGGCAAACACAAATTGAGCCATGATTTCGCGCTGAGCGTTCGATCGCTTTGGCAAGTATCGTGGAGCAGGAGTAGCCAGGGTGTGCATGTAAGTACTTAAGTATGTGAGCAGGATTTTTGTACGCATTTCACTTGATTGGCTTAATTTGAAGTGATGTCAATTGATTGGTGGGAAAATTGCAAATAATTTCATCGATGCAAGGGAATGAGTCAAAAAAGCAGCTGTTCGTCACTTACAAAGTGAAGTCGGAAACTTGTTATGAAAAAGGTTTAAAAAGATTGAAAAAATATAAGCTGGATATTCCACTAAAAAATATATGTGTATTATCATTTAATTTAAATATTATCTGATAAGAGTAATAGCCTATTTCCACCAAAGGCTTAGCTGCACTTAAGAGGTCAGAAAAGTTCAAATAATTCCAACACGTGGTGATCGGAAAGGTCTTTTTCTTTCGTTTTTTCCGTTTTTTTCTTTCGTTTGCTTCTATTATACTTAACTGAATTATATTTTGTTTTATTTTACTTTTTACTTTTCATTGGTTTTTTTTATTTTATTTTGTTGTTTTTTTTTATTTTTTAAATGTTTTTATTTTTTTTTGTTATTTTTTTTTTCTTGTTATTTTTCATTTTAATTTATATTATTGCATTTGATACTTTTCATTATTTATTCGTTTTATTATATACATTTTCGTTTTTATTTATTTGTGGCTGTTTTAATATTTTGTGTCTTTATTTTACTTCCTAAATTTTTTATCCTCTATTTATGGTAACTTTTTAATTTTATTTTTTTCTTTTTCATTTCAGTTCATGTTATATTATTTTTTAATTTTGTATTATTTTTTATATTTTGTTTCAATTTACTTAATTTAATTTTAATCTGTTTAATATTTTTTACCGGTCTGAGCTTAGTACATGACTCAACCTATTCGAAAGCCTGCGCCGAAGGAGTAACTTAGTTCTCCTTTTTGATATTTCTGGGTTGAAGGTCTCTATGTTACGTTCCTTATCAGCTAACAGAGCTCAATACCAAACCGATGAAAGGTACTGTGCCTATAAATCTCCGTGCAGCCCCTCTTCTGGCGAGAATAGCTGGCTACGTCCTGCTACCTGAATGCGGATGGCCTGAGCGCGATTAGTGTTAAGAGCTGAACCCAATCTCACACCAGCTGTAAAATTACCGCATATGCTACTGATTCAATGGCATAAAATTCTGCTTGATACTCAGAGTTAACTTGCTCAATGCCTGTAAAAGGTGTGCTTTAGGTGGTAAACCATAAACCCCTGCAACGACCCGATGGTTGGTTTTGGAGCTATCAGTGTACAAAATGTTCTAAGGTTCTACCAGTTGGTTTAATTTGCGAAAAATATCTTGAAGGACACAGTTCCATGCCCAGTCTTTCACTTATTCTCTAGCCCTACAAGTAGATGTATGTGCCAGCTTTTTATTGCGTAATTTCTCTTTTGACATTAGTGTTGCTGTAAAATGTGCAGAGTAAGGAGGTCTAGAGACTACTCGAGACCGCATTTCACTAGTGATGCCAATGCAGTAAAGTCTTCGAGGTTTGCTGAGCTTGGTCTACATCTACATATGTTTCAAATTTAGGTCTTACGCTCCCTATTAGCTTCCGATAGGTCCAAATGGAAGAAGTGGTCATTTTAAGAGATTTAAAAAAAAAGAAGAAAAAAGAGAAAAAAATTCTTCGAATACGTGTTAGCTTTTGTCGTGTATCGAACCCATAAAAAAATTTTAAGGCCATCGAAAGTGTGGCACCAAATTCGGTGTCCGATATGAAAAAGAATTCCTCATATAAAATAAAACCCGCTTAAGTACCTCACGAAAAATGTCAGCTTTTTTGAGGTACGTAGGCGGGTTGGGTACGTAAAAGAACCCACTTAAGTACCTCGGTGCGAGTACTTAAGCGAACATAATCATTAATGTAGTTATATATTTTTGTTAACTTACATATATATATAAATCGTTGAATCAAACAAGAACATTTAAAAAGTATACGTAGTTTAAAACCAAACCGTAGCATTATTTAAGATTTTTCAATTAAAATACAGTTCATTCCCTAACAAATGTGCAGGTTTCAAGTAGCTAAAAGAGCACTTAAAAGGGCAAAATTATAGGTAAAATGGTAAATGGGGTACGAAAAATTTAGGTACTTAGGCGGGTTGGGTAAATAAGCGGGGAGGTACTTAAGAGGGGATTTTCTGCAGATTACATTCAAAAATTCACATTGCCCAAAAATGTTGGTTACTTAAGCGGGTTAGGTACTTAAACGGGGGGTACTTAAGCGGGTTCCACTGCACTAGTTTTCTTAAGGCTTACGTTTAACTCATTTCACTGCGCCAGTTGCCGAATGAGATCAGCGCGATCTGTAGGAAATTTGAGATGGTGTCTGCAAACCTACCTGTGGTTAATTGAAGCCCTTGTCAGGCGGGAGACAGAGTAACCTTTCTAGTACGATGGCCTACAATAACGGTGAGATCACTCGCCTCAGTTGAATTCCTTTCATGTCCGGGTAACTGACTCAAAATGGAAGTAATGGTTCAGGTTTAAAGGAGGCTTGTATACGTGCTATCCTGTGATAACTCCAACTCTTTGCGCCTGACGCTGTTATTTGTTAGGGAGTCCTTCGTATGATCAAAAGCATTCTCCAAATCCAAAAAGTAACCAACAGCCACCTGCTTGTTCTCCATAGAGCTTCAAATTTTACGTGTGGAACTCTGAGGAGCGTGGGAGGTTGATTTTCCTGGTAGATGGGCATATCGATTTTCGTGCAAGAATTTTAATAAATCTGTCTTTTATGTGGGTGGGCTTAATTTTGGGCTAGTCTGATCATTTCTTCCTTAATATGGATATGCACCTGACCGTCACTTCCTGCCATTGCAACGGTAGGTATACTTAATAAACATGTAACGTCTCGTTAAGCCGGCTACCGGTTTATTGGAAACCGAAGCGTGTAAAACTACTCGAGTTCTATCTTGTAGAAGTTTGCTAATATGAAGTAGAAGTCCACGATACTTCACAAAATTTAGATCTGACATATAGTTGACAGATTTAAGCTTGATTGCCTAAATTTGCTACGTACCACCTACTTTGCGAGTATGCTTTTACATACCACAGACATGCGTACATATTTCTGCCTTACTCCCACCAGTTAATTAGTTACGAATTGCTCATTGCACAAGAGCAGCGAGCATCCCTCTGAGTGGATACCAAAAATTGTATTAATGAGAATATTCAAGATTTATTCCATTCAAAAAAAAAAAAACAAAAAAAAATAGATCTCAACAGCCGGCGCGCAAGAAAATTGAAAAAATCAAAGTCTTTTTTTTTAGCGTAGCAGAAAATTTTGTAAGAAAAATCATTTGATTTTTAATTATGTTTATTTTTGTACAGTTATTTGAAAGGAAAAAGGACACTCTTAGCAGCAATCAACGCCACTCACTAAGCTTATCCGCTACACTTTCGGCTACCCTGCGGCGCTAACCCTTATCCACACACATATAGCTAGCTATTCTCGATTTGCTTGCCTATTTTGGCCACTTGTACGGTATGGACGCTATGGAAGTAGCTTTTCTTCGATTTTGTCACATTTTTTGTTTCCAACTTCGACTTATCCACTGCAGTGCCGCTACTCATTTCAGCGGCTAGCATATCTTTGGTGATTTTTAACGCGAAAAAGGGTTTCAACTTAATTAAAGAGTTTTTTTTTCGTTTTTCATTTATTTTCTCCGCTTTCTTCTTCTGCTCATTATTCTGTTTGCTTTCCGGTAGTGATATCTGCGCTTTGGTTAAAGTGGGGGCGGCGAACTGTCAACAATTTTGACCAAAAGCGCAATGAGCAAAAGAAAAGTGATGGCAAATAATGCGGAAGAGTGGCATGTGGATGATTAAAACAAGAAAAGAAATTGACATCTAAAGTGGCTGGAATTCGCTTTAATTAAGTGTGACGAAATGCTGGCAGTTAAGGCAGTTAAGGGAGTACAGGCGCGATTGCACAGGGACTCGGGCAGTTAGATTTGAGCGCACTCGATTACCAGTTGTGTGAGTTGTGGCCATTTTTTTAGCATCCAATTTGACATTTTTGATTAATTTGGGCGTAGAATCGTTAATGTTGGCAAATTAAATGTTGCAATTGTAGTCCTCAAGCTACTCAAGTGTGCAACCCTTTTCAATTTTAATTTTTACTTTAATTTCACTTCTAAGGGGGATAGTCTTGCAAGTAAATTGAATACTTTCGAATTTTAACATATATAAGTATTTACTTTAGGCAACAGCTATAAAAAAAAAAATTTATTATTTTCCTACACAGAAGACTTTACTTATCAATTATTTTGGGCGCTGAGTCGAATCACTTGTGAAAGTTATAGTGAAAATCCCGCATGGACTGCAATTATTTAGTATAGATTTTAAATGCATTATTTATTCACTCAACCAAACTTCACTCACCTCATGCTGGCCAGTTAACTCCCAATACGTCCATAGGTACCCACTAACGCAATCGCAAACGCCATCATCATGACCGCCAAATAGGCAACTAAATATTTAGTATCAGCTGAAGCGCGTACGTGTTGCCTCGGGCCACTCAAATCAAGTACGCCAACAAAAGTATGTACACAATTTTCACTGCTATTGGAAAAGTTTTTCGATAATACTCAAATTTAAGTGCATAACATTTAAGCATATGTGCAGTGTGAAGCACAGTTCTAGGCGCTGAAGCAATGCACGTCAGTATAGCCAAATACTCGCAATAAAAACGTTCAAAAGGAGTGCTACTAAATGTTGGTAAATGCTTTCATAAATGTATGTATATAGATGTGTATGAGCGTTCGAGCTTCGAATAGTTGAAGCGTACGTGTTGATTGTTTATTTTGCAATAATTTGGAGTGTTTATTTTGTAAATTGTAGGGTGAAATAAATTTGAGTACCTTTTGTGGCAGCTGATAGGTGGCTGCATGGATAAATAAGTAGATAGATAGGTATTTAAAAAGGAGTCCTTGTCCCCTCTACTCATCACACCACCATTTTTGGTAAATTGAGAAGAGCTTTTGAAAGCATGGAATGAAATTGCGCCTAAACTTTCGTGTCCCTTTACCTAAAACCCCAGAAAATCACCAAAATCATTTGGCTAGATTTGAAAATTATTCAGTTATCTTTTAAACCGGTGATCCCCAAAAAAAAGTTGTCCACGGGAGACTCAACGGGTGTCTACGTTGGGGTGGAAAAAATATGGGGGTTCACGAGTTGTAAGTGGGGGTCCACGAAAATTTATGTGGCTTCGATAGTGCAAAATAAAAATGTTGACTTGCCCTTATTTACCAATGTAGGCAGATAATACACTACTAAAAAAAATAAGGGAGGGAAAAAATCAAAAATTTTCGATTATTTTTGACAGGCTATATTTTGGTGGTCGTGCTGAGACTTTAAATAAGCATTTTGTAGCTTTAACATTCTAATTTTCAGATTTCTTGTTTGCCCTTTATTTTTTATTTTTGGTACACGGACTTGAAAAAAAATTGTTTAGTTAAGCCGGCTTGTGGGTCAGATAGCCTCTGTATTCATCTTAGATTTCCTTTTTTTAAACTTCCATTAATTTTTTTGAGTAGTGTATTTTAAGACAGAGAACGCAACAATTCCTCTCCTGGGAATAAAGCTTCCATCGCCCTACTCACTACAATCAATTCAAGTATAATTAATTTCCTCTTCTGTAAGTTTGAAAAAACGCTGTTTTACTAAATTTATCTTTAATACAGCGATGGGAAGAGAGAGCTTTGCCCGCGGCGTTGCCCATCACCGCTTTAATATATCTCAGTTTTTTCCTGAATTAGAATTATTTGAATACTCTTACGCAGATTCGCATGCCTACTGCATAATTACGATTTGCTTTGCTGCAAACTTATCTATGGAGAGATAAAACTATTAATTGCTTCTTATCTATTTCTTCTTCCTTATCGATGACCCGAAAATGCATCGGTTCAAGGTTTAGCTAAGGGTGGTACCCGCAACCAGTTCGAAGGACTTCGAACGTGTCTTCGTAAATGCTCACCACCAGACAACCACCTTCTACATTGCTAGAAGTCGGTCCCGCGTTCCGGCTACTGATACATACCTATATCGTAGTCTCAATTGGTTTCGAAGATGATACCAGTATCTAAGCAGTGCCTCCTTATCCTACAACAGGTTCCATATTTTAGGACGACTTTGAAGTTTTCGCAAGCTGGCATCTCTGCTAACGGTTTGGCCAACTACTGTCGAGAG
Source organism: Rhagoletis pomonella (assembly GCF_013731165.1). Lineage (NCBI taxonomy): Eukaryota > Metazoa > Arthropoda > Insecta > Diptera > Tephritidae > Rhagoletis > Rhagoletis pomonella. Next base: position 16,331,577 of record NW_023458567.1, on the reverse strand, counting down.
AACTTATTACAACATTGCATCTTTACAAAGTCATCCTTCACGTGCAACCCCTCGAATTGCATTGTCCTTCGAATCACCAGTGGCTCTCCCGCCGTCCCTGCTACCATTTTAGTTAGCCACTTTAGGGAAAAATCCTTAGACCATTGTATCTTTATGATATGATCCTTCAAGTGCATCCCCTCGAATTGTATTTCGTCTCTCCACTCGCCAATCGCCTTCCATAAATAGCTGTTGAGAAAGACTCTTTGCTCTTTGGACAACGAACCTTTCCATTTGTCGGAATGTACCTCAACCATCACAGCCTCTGCAGCCACACTTGTGAATGCCGTAGATGGTTGAATTTCATCTGACGCTCGGAGTCCTTCAGAAACCTCATTTTCATTGGGAGCCTGGCAGGGAGGCAGATGAATCGAGCCTGCAGACATAACCAATTCCGATCGTGGTAGTCTCGTCTGCTTTACCATGGGACGCATGCCTTTCGCTCGAACAGATCCCTGATTGACCAGAGAAGATAATTTCCGAGCAGATGAGGCATCACCCGTCCTGTTAGGCTTCCCTGTTGTCATTTCTGCTGCACTCTAGCTGCCTTTCGGTCAGATTTTCGGCCGTTTGAAAATCACCAATACAGGATTTCTGCATACTGATACTCTCACGGAATGCACCGTTCCGTTGTTGGTCCCATCACTCTATGAGAGAAGTGTGCGTCTTGAAGAAGGTTGCTACAGACTACTTTTACGGTAGTTCGCCCTCCACCTAATTTAACAGTACGCACTCCTTTGGCAAAGTCAATGTGCAGTAATCCACCAGCAGCTTACTTCCACCGAGACCTCCAGTCCTAGTGGACGGCGAGATTTGGGCCTGCACAACCGATGCCCAAGCTGCATTTCATCGTTGCTCCTTCTACTTCCCGAGACGCAACGAATGCCATTCGATATGCTCCAACTTAGTAAATTTTTACAATCATTCAAAAGGCAGCCCGAATGAAAGGAAATGGTCAGCACTTGTACTTTCACAGGTATACCAGTATCTGTTGATAAGATCGGATTAGCGAATTCGGCTAAGCCCGCGGACCCTGAGTAATATAGTCAAATAGCTGCGGAAACCCATATGCCTGTTGTATGTACGTATGTGTGTATGTGTGTTGTAGATATACCCTGCAGGGAAAGCTACTAGTTGTAAACTATAATGCTACCAGTTTGCGTTTCAGCCCAACTAGTTCACATTCTATCTTTTATCAATGTTAGCGACTGGTATTTTTAACATAGCGATGTCCTACGATATGTCAATTGTCAGGCTATGCATCAGCTTTTCCTAGTAAAATACTACATAGTAGCATCATACCAGTTGATGAAATAGTCTGCCACATCATCGCCCGTGAGAAGCATAAGCATGCCATTTTGCTCGCGGCGCTCCAACAGTGGCAATGCCCGACAGAGCTAAGCCTGAGGTCCCAGATTCCAGTCCTGACTTTATATTTAAATTGAAATAATTATATTAACTTACATTAGTTTAATTTGAAAACTCTTGACCACCTCCAACCGGACTCGATCCAGCGATCTCAGAACCAGAACCGGTAGTCTTCACGCGACGCCACAGCCGATGGAATTAATTGCGTTTTATTTTTGCGTTGGCAATTCTAAGGCAGATGTCGCTGAACGCTCAAGTTCTTCGGAATTGTCGAACTGGTCGCTTTAGCACATACTGGTTAATGAGCTAGTAATTTTACTGCCTAGTCACTGCAGGGTAGCCATGCTAAGCTTAAAAACTAATTCCATTTTTGGTATAAAATGGGAACATTTGCGGTTCGAAGCAAAGAAAGCAGAAATTTTGTTAAAAAGTTAGAAAAGTACTTACTCAAATATTTGTACGCGTCAGAATGTAAAAATTATGCAAATAAAAAATATTGAAAGAATACATTTTCATGTATATGTATGTATACAGTCAGCCCTGTTTAGCCAAAAGGCATATTTACAATTAAAGTGATAAGACAAAGTGGACCAATGCCAATGCTATGGGCAGGTGCATGCTGACAAGCCGCCACAAGGGGGTGGGTGGAATTGATTGCCAGCAAAACTAGGCGTTTTATAATTAACCAAAAGTGCACTTACCGAATAACGCTTTCAATTTTACCGGCGGCGAAAAGTGGAGGAAATTAACAAACACAAATAAAAAGCATAGAAATGGAAAAATAAAAATAAAAAAGTGGAGGGAAAAGTAGACCGAAATTTTTTGGTGAAAAAAATGGTGAAAAATCCTCAAAATCAATAGGCAGCAAAATTTAATGGAAATTGTATTTGTTTGTAAAGTATATTTACATAGCAAGAACAAGAATGCTACAGCAGTGGGATGAGTGAAAATTTTAAAACAAAAAATCAAAAAAAAACATGAAGCGGATGAAAAGTAAGCGTATAGAGCGTGAAACCACACCAACAACAATAAAAATAGAGAAAACAATGGATTTTTTGTATTCGCCCAAAAGCAACAGCAACAAGCGCAACGCCTCTACAATCACGCTCACCCCACGCCACCAACACCAACTCACACCGCCCACTGCCCACTGCCACTTCCCAACCACCTAAAAGCACTTCTAACTCCAACTCAATGCACACTGACAGCCGTGTGACCTAAAGCGGTTTTATAGAAATTAACAACTAAAAAGCGCAAAAGTATGCCGAAAAAAAACTTTGAATTTAAAAGAATTTTTTTCGTTTGTGTGCTAAGCAAAAAATTTAAATGAAAAATTGCCGAAAAAAACACAAATGTTCGAATAAAAAAAGGTACACATTTTGCGGCAACTACCTTGGCAAGTCGGTACACACCTCCGTAAATGCTGAAAAACTTTGTTTCTTAAGAGGGGTTGAAAAATATCTATTGCCGCTCATTGTTTGTGAGTGTGTGTGTGCTTGCGTCGGTTTAGTTCAAGTAAGCTAATTTCACCGTTAGCATACATAGCGACCTAAGTAATGTTTTTTATTGAAGGTAAAAAAATTATGAATAAATCTAAAAAATCTATATGTATTACAGGGCAACTCACACCACTCATAATAAGCATTTTTGAACTTTCAAGGGAAACGCGCAAGTTTCCGTTCTACTATCCTCAAATCGACATGGCTATAAAAAAACGAAGTTCCAAATTAAAGAATTGAGATATATGTATGTATGTATGAAGCGCACAAATAAGATATACATATGTACATATGCGCTACATATACAAATTTTTATGAAAGTAGTTGCGTAGCTGAAAACTACGTAAATTTAAATTTTCATGCGGCTTATGAATTATGATGCACTTTTTTTTAAAGCGTAAGCAGAAAAAATTAGAATGAATAAATGCCCTTAATCGAAGGAAAGACAATGAAAAGTTGACATGGGAAAAATACATTTCAAAAGAAGACACGCGATATACATAGCTAGTCGGTTTCTTGAGAGTCTTGCAATGGACCCACTTTTGGAAAAGTGGTTTTGCCGACAACCCTGACCGCGAGATATGCCAACAAATCAGTGACGGATCTAGGATTTTACTATGAAGGAAGAGGGGGTGGGTTTTAATTTTTGAGTTTATCACCTATTTGATTTTAAGAACTATCAAAAAATGTCAAAGAGTACTTATCTTTCGGAAATAGGTATACATTGTACGCACGTTCATGGCCAATGACATGATGGAGCTATAACGATTAACGATGAATTCCACTGCACCAACTAAAAGCACATCTGCCCTTAAATAGGTAGCAGGTTTCCACAGGAACTTTTATAATATCTCTGTCAGGGAAGACAAGCTGGATAAGCGTTTATCTATCAGAGTAAGTATTTACCAGGATGTGGTTAGAACAAAACAAACCCCCGAAACCAACAGAAAAACGGCTGGTCATGCCAAGAAGACCGGAGGAAATTTGGTCGAGACTATGTGCCAGCTATTAAATGCAATAACCTGTTGACTTTGCATAAAAGGTTCTAACGCCGATAATGTTTGAAAGATTTAATCCCTTCATGTGGACAATCCATCCCTGAGCAGATTTTTCCAGTTCGTCGTATCTTAGAAAAAATACCAGATGCTTTTATTAGCATCATCACGAGTGGCCACTACGTCCCCATGTCGAATTTAATACTCACATTTCTATGCAAAGTGAGGTTGGCAAGGAGTTGCCAGAGTTTCTCCTCCGATGTTTAGCGTACGCCTTGCCGTTGTCACACAATGGGGAGACACCTTCAGTTTTACGCCGCCTCCAAATCTCAAATGGTTTTAATGAGAAGCTCTTATCGTGGCAGAAACATATTCGTAAGTTTACGATTGCCTGTCGAGGATGACCACTCTTAGTCAAAAATTAAATTTTTATTGGATATTGCTCTGGCTCGAGATCGAGCCCTGGACCTACCGAGTGACAGTACGCATTTCGAAACACTCGAAGACAGCGGCCGCTGCACAGTGGTTCAAAACTGGTATTTAGTGTTCACAACTTGATTAATTTTTTCTTTAAATGAAAGCTAAGAAAATTTCAAAGGGACCAGTTAAGCCCGATTTTTTAACTTTTGTTTGTTTGTATTAAATTTTTTAGTGCAAAGTGCAGAAAAAGTAGTAATTTTGAAGAAAATTGCGGGCTTTTGAAAGAAGTATTACGTGCAAGATAGACATAATATATAGCCCTATTCATTGGGGCGACCGGTACCGAAGAAGATTGAAAGAAAGGCTGAATGAGATCATAAAAAGACAACGATGGGAAGAGATCATTCGACTCGGTTCCCATGAGTGGACAAAGGAAATCAAGCATAACCACTTCCACAATGGAAAGACCTGTCTGCACTTGGTATGACTGGTGAAACTTCACAAGAAGAAAGATGATTTAAAGTTTCAGTCTTACCCTAATAATTAAGAGCCAAGTTGGAAGAATTTGGTGAACACAGTTCTCAAGAAAAAAAAAATATTAAAACACTGCTGACTGGAAGATCGACCTATCTCGGGAGCCAGTTCGAAAACGCCCTATCACAAAAAACTTTTCATGAACGCCCTATTTCACAATTTGGCTGAAAACGCCCTATTTCAGCTGCTGATTCAAAAACGCCCTATCTTAGCACATTTTCAATACAATTTGAAGTGAGATAAGGTGTTTTTCAATAAAATTTTTATAAGGGGCGTTCTTGAATAGTTTTTCGAGATAGGAAGTTTTCGAACTCGCTGCCGAGATAGGTCGATCTTCCACTCAGTAGTCGATATACATTCATAAGAATCAGAGCAACTGAAAGGTTTACAAAATGTATTGAAATTTTTCGATAACAAAAAAAAATATATCCAGCCGTGAAAAATTTAGTTATCGAAATTTATCGAGTCATCGAATTTTATTGAAATTTAGTTGTGGAAATTAATTAGTTAATGGAAATTATTTATCAAATTGATTTTTTGTTTTTCATTTAAATTAATATCGGGTTATAGAAATGTGTAAGGTTATGTATCAAAGATTATCAAGTTATCACTACTTATCGAATTTTTGGCGAGCTACCAAGGTGTACCGAATTATAGAAATTTGAATGGATATTGGAATTTATGAGCTATGAAAATTATTCGAGTTGTCGATATTTACCGATATATGCACAGTTTATCGACTTATCGATTTATATCTATACAAGTTCGATTTATCGAGATTTCTTGATCTCTAGAAACGCACAGTTATCGGTTTTTATCGACAGTTATCGACATTTTTCTAGTTATCGAATTTACCAAGTTTTTGAAATTCATCGAGTTATCTAATTTTATCGACTAACTGGAAGTTATCGAGTCAATTCCAAGTCCTTCCAAAGTGCTCCGAAGTCCCTAAAAGATACCAGTTTACAAAATTTTTGTCGCGATTTAGCAGAAGATTTTCCGGTAAGTGATTTCCTGCCTCATAAGAAAATCGATGGGCTAAGTTTGAAAGCATATCCAGGGGTCTTAAAAGACTAGAAAAAATGGTAAAATTTTAACAGTAACTGGCACTCCTTGTAAATATTAATATCCCCTATTGGTATTATTTCGACCTCAGCATTCTTAGCTATATTAGCATAAAATTTAATTGAGTAGTTCGAAACGATTTGTCACAATCACTACGCGCACTTGCTATACCTTTACATATCATAAAAAACCCGCAGTTTTCACCCATACGCAACTCATTTTTCTTGCTTATCGCTTTATCTGCATAGCTTAAAAGCTGTCCATATACAATGTCTCCGCACACGCGTGTCGATGCCCAACCCCCGCATATACTATGTATGTATTTTGTAACCATGTGTGCCACCACTAATTCAAATCACCACGCTCTATCTAATAGAGTAGACAATAGGCGCAGTTCGATTGTGTTAAGACGCACATCCGCAATACACATATCCTTGCATATCATCAGATAATTTAGGCGAATGTGAGTTGCATATAAAATCAATAAATTATCTAACAGACAAGCGAACCAAAGTACACAAAAGTACAGCATTTAACACACTCTTAAAAAATTGCTTTCGGTTTGTTGTATGTATTTGAAGAACCATTGTATGAAATATTCAAATGCCAAAATGTCGAAGCAATAACGTGAAAGGAGGGCGAATGCGTGCCAGGACATAGGCGAGAGTTGGCTTGATGACGTCACGCGCGCGAGTCTTAAGTGCTTGTAGCGGATTTTTGCATATAACAAAATTACTGCTGCGTGTTTTTTGTAACTACATACATATAGTAGTTGAGCGTAACGAAAGAGTTTAGCGCCTAAAAGCAGACAAGGAGAAATGCAAAAAAAAACACACTCGGTATATGAATAAGTAAGTAAAAATATTGATAAGAATGAGGAGAGAGAGAAGAATAAAAATATGAATTCGAATGCGTGTCGAATGGGGAAAACGTTTTGGCATCGACGCCTCATCAATAAAAAAAAAACTGTGCCGCATAAATGAAAAAGAGCTATTCTTATGTTTTTTTTTTTATAAAACATTCGACCCTCCACCAACTATTTCCAACGCTTGCTAATACCGAGTCTTGCGAGTTGCTATCCAGCAGCTCTCGTTCACTACCGCTGACGCCTACTCCTCCACAAACTTGACATTTGCATATGTTGCTCGGCGGCGCACAATTTTCAACTGTCAAATTTTATGACATTTAGAGATTTCCTCGATTTTTACGCTATTCCCCACTGTTATGTTTTTTAGAAAATTTATTGCCTACTTTAGCGCATCCGGAAAGCCATAAAAATATATTTTATTGAAAGTCGAAGTGAAGGTTTCCTGGTTGGTATGTATGTATGTAAGTATATCTGGGCTGAAGAGGCAAGCAAATAATACAAATGGTGGTTGTTGTTTTTGTTTGTTGTTTTATTTCTGTACCGTTGTGCTACAGCCAAGTCATTGACAGCTTTGAATTTTCACATCATATTTCATATGGAAAAAGGATTTACTCTGGAGGTGGCCAATTCGATGTTGCCAAGACAGCGTGTGCTGTGAGGCATAACGCAAGATGAGTATGAGCGTACTTTTATTGTACAAATATTGTTTATTTATATGCATTACCATGCATATTCTATCTGCATACGTACGAGTATATTTTCCTCTGTTGCCTTGTTTATTTAAAATAGCTTTTTTTCGGGTGAATATTGAAAATGTTTTGCGACGTTATGAGCCGCAAATGATAAACGACTTCCCCACTTGAGGTTTAGGGAGATGATAAAGGTGGGAAGTTAAGTAGAAGGAAATTGGTATGAAAAAGGTAGTACGTTAACATAAATGATATCAAATTTGAAACCCGATATTTTTTAAAGAAATTTAAGTTTCACTAATAGGAATACTAAATATGAAATCAGCTAATCGGAAAGCGTTCAGCTTATTATGTAGTCCCAATTGTTGGGCAAAAAGAAATTTATGGCGAAAATCATAATAGTAAAGTGGACTGGAGTGATTAACTCATACTGGTCTGTGTGCATGTATTTACAAAAAAAAATATTTTTGCATCAAAAAATAGTGGGTAGGCACTGTGGATAGTGATAATCAACAATTACCGCCTCTGGTAGGTTGTAAATAATTCAGCTCCAGTTTTCTGAACAATTTAAATTGTTGAGAAAGTAGAAATTTATGCAACGTGATTCTCGAATTACTATTATAAATGCTATAAAATAAAAACTAGTTGAAGGCAATTATACGGTTCACTGCTACGAAAAAAAATGCATAAAAATAATTTGAAATGTTATAAAAAGTGTTCACCAAAAAAATTTTGGTATGTAGAAAATTTTAATACAATAAAGTCTAAGTTTCAAGAGGCTAAGAGTTTGCGTTAATTCTAAATATGTTTTTTTTTTTGCGGCGGTGCTAGGCATTTTCTTTCATATACATACGTAAAATGTACTCGAAATGTCAACAAAGAATATTAAAAATCAACGAGATTTCTTAACCACTTGAAATTTGTTCTTTACCATATTAAAATTTAATAGGCTTTAAGACTTTATACCCAGATTTTTTCTTAAAATTATAAACAAAAATAAAAAGTTTGTTGAAAATTTGTTTACAACATTCACAGTTTAGATACTTGTTTATTTATTTTTTTTTTTTTGTTTAGGGGGACTTTAATTTTTTTCAACTAGTTTTGAATATATAATACTCATTAACAGGAACAGGAGAACCGATTTTCATAAAAATTGCCACTTTCTCTGCAATTTTCACTAAAAATTTAATACGCAAATGCAAATAAAAGTTTAAAAAAAGCACATAGCCTTTAACCTCTTGGAAATTCAGTTATTTTATAATTGTAGGCTGTAGACCTTTTTGAGTAGCAAATTTCGGGTTTGCACCACTGTGCGTCATTCCTTGAAATCAGTGGAAAACCTACATATATCAGGGATCTTTCCTCTAAAATGTAAATTTTCAGAGAATGAGGGCTTCTTTACTTTAGAATACCAAGAGTTTCTGCTTCTTGTTGACTTTGGAAAACGGTTTTACTTGGCGGGTAGAAATTTATTGGACTGACTGAAGATTGAAAAATCACCTCTATTAAATAAATAGGGGAAGGACCTGATGGTAATTTCTGTAGGCAAAAAAATCCGACAATAAAGGATTGTAGACGTAAGAACAATGAATGTTTAAGCATAAACAGACGGCAGCGCTGCTCAGAAATTATATCGGGAATTAATAAAGTGAATATGGTACTGCCCATGGGACTTGCGCCCTCGACCTCGCGGCTCGTTAATCTGCATTACTTTCGTCTGTCAAGGTACCATTTAGATCAGATCAACTGCGCCGTTATCTCTTCCGGCTTATTTCTAAGTCAACGTATATATTCAAGTCGCTTAAAATTGTGCGTTTGCCTATTTAAGGCCTACTAGCCCTACAGCACTCTCTTTATGCTTCATTTTGAAGTGGGCCTTCGCAATTTTTGGCGTGCCCGTTGCGCTGAAAAGACTTTAAGTATTGGTCGCATTTTAAGCGCGTCAACTGATCAACTAAAATAGAATAGTAGCACTGGTAGTAGCTTATGTGGCCCTTGATAAAGCGGCAAGGGTGCAAAGAAAGCAGGAATGGTGCAAAGATATCGCGAAATACTGCTCAGTAGTCACATTTTGAAAGCTTCAGTTGCCTTAAAAATGACCCAGCCTTATTAGTTTTAGTGTCTACTTGCATAAATACCTGTAGAAAATTTGTAGAAACCCACATTTATTTAATTTCCCGAACATACTTTAGAAATGACTTCCGTAAATTAAGCTCACAACAACAAAAACGCATTCACTTTCTTATGTACATACATATGTATGTACATATACATACATATCGCTCATTATCCTTGACCATTACACCAGAGTGAGTGTCGATGTGCTGTGCGCCACATTTGCGTGCAACTAAATGAAGCCTGATGACGCATTGACAAACAAGCGCTTCATTTCATTAAATTTCATTTTATTTTCGCATTTTTCATTTTTTCAACATTTTGTTGTTTTTTTTTCTTTTTTTTTCTTGGCAACGTTTCTGCTCCTTTTGTGGTACTGCACCTCAGCGCAATGCTTTAATTAATTAAAAAAATAAACAATTTAGTGTTGATGGTGTCGGAAGGGGAAATTAGAAAACAAAAAAAAAAGTACGCTAAAATGGCATTCCACACCTTAAAAAATGCGACATTAAATAGAAAAATTGACAAAACCAGTCAAAGCTGTTGAACAAACAGGCGTTCAAAGGAAATACAGGAAGCTAGTAGAAATACAAACATACATACATATGTATATACATACATAGATACGCAATGTTACGCGCGGGAGGCGCTAAATGAATGAGCAGAATGCGCTTAGCTAATTAGCATAATTTATCAAATGTCAACACTCGTGTGCGTTGATGAAGTGAAATTTAACTTTTTTTTTGGTTTTTTTTCAGCGACAAACTTTGAATTTTTTTCGATACAATTTAGTGTGCTAAATGCTTAGTATCCGTTGGATATGTACATAGCTGAATCTATCTATGTAGAGTATTTATATACCATATCTACGCACGTTTGTATGTATTTGTATGCGCATTAATGGAATTATTTAGTAGTGGAGTGTTAAAGGTGCGTATTCTAAGCCTATGAGTTTTTCTAATGACCACTTTTTCCAACCAACGCTTTTTTTCTCCCAAAAAGATATCTTCAAAGTTTTGCTGCCTAGCAACTATTTTGTTGGCATTGTTAAGCATTTTAAAAGCATATTCCGTTTACTAGGTCGACTAGTTTTCTATCGCAAACTATCCACCTTTCTTTAGAATCTCTGCTGAAGCTGATATACCTCCATATGAGAAAAAGGAACGAGAGCACCGTTGAAAGCAAAAAGAACTATGGGGTCGGCTTTGAAGAGGTGAGAGCCATGTATAAAATAAGAGTTGATATCAACTTGATTAAGTTAATTTTTGCGGACTGAAATTGATGAGGTAAACTCGCACACCGATCCCCCTTTTACTCACATAAAACAAGTTTTAGGTGAAATGAGCAGTCCAGTGTGCGCAGGTCCAATCACTATCCAGGGCTTTGCCGCTACTAAGCCGCCATATGCCTGCATATGAAGCCCTCCGTATTCACAACTATCTGCCTCTATTTTCCTCTTCTTTAAAAGGCGTCTTGAACGGTTTGCTTAAAAGGATTGAGAGTCGATTGGGAAACTGCTCGGCTGATCCGCGTGACTGTAGCTTAGCGACTTCATCGAGTTGCCTGAAACACTTTTATTATTCCTCAGAGTCGCATGCAGAGCTTAGCGTCTACAAGGCAGTGATCAGATTCGATGTTTTGGCTCCTGAATGCACGTCAAAAAGGCTTTTCCGGTTATCACAACATGATAGAATTGGTTCTTTAATCAGGGGACACCTAAGTGGCTTTGCAGATGCTACGATGCTGGTGTCTGATACTACCATGTAACTATCATGTTGCATGCCGCGGTGAAGTCGATCTGTTTGTCTTCGTTGTAGGTAGGCTGCATTGAAGGCTGAATTTTACCACTGATGGACCAAGTAAGCACAATTTAAAAAACGCTCCTTGATCTCATTTTGGACATGCATATCCTGAACTGCGGTGATGTCAACCATATATAGCATTTTCTCAAGACATCCAGCAGATGGATAAAGGCACCTTAGCTGGTCCGGGCATTCCAGATGCAAGACCGTAAATGGTAGTCCTCTATTTGTTTGGGAAGGTCGCCAACGTTTAAGGTGGTAATAATTCGGGCTTTGCTTGGATGTCTAACTGTTAACTGTTTTTACGTAGCGGGTCCCAAGCCCAGCACACAACCCATTGCTGAGAGTTTGCCTTCTCAGTTTTGCTCGCTTTCAAACCGGTGTTCGGTGGCTACCCGAAGGATACTGGAACACTGGAGGTTATGAGTTGCTTTGAACCCGTTGCAAAATAGTCGTTTCCAATCCCTCCCTGGTGGACTTCTGCACACGGAACTACCCTTCACTATTTATAAAAAATGTATACGCTAACGGCGAGAGTGTCCCAACACGTCAATACTCTTTGTGTATTTTGCCTATAGACCAAAGTCCTGTGATTAGATATCTAAGTAAAGAAAACTGCGCTCAGGCCGACGATGTCAATGGCTTTTTCTTAAACATCGTTTCGTCTATTAAATTGTGTCATTTATAAAAGGGCGCTCAAAAGCCTGCTCTTATTGTAAAGTCTTCTTCTCTAACAGATATTAATTTCTTAAATAGTGTACTCTTTTAGACAAGCGGCAAAGAGAGATTTAGGTTCGTTCGAACCTGACTATCTGCTCTGAGTACTTCCAAATTTAATTGGAATTGGTGCAGTAAGTATACGAAAACGGGCACACTTCAGATCTTTTATCTTAAGAGGGAAATATGCTATCAGCGAGTGAGTATTAATTCAAGATTAAAATTCTAGTCAAAAAAAAATCCTAGCTCAACCTCGTTACTCCATTTCGAAGCAGCGAAAAATAGATTTTTATTTGTCACGTAGACACTGATACTCAATGGGAAACCATATTACTGGTAATATGAATAAATTGAACATCAAAAATCTTTACAACCGCTACGCTGATGGCATCAACAAATAACCAGAAATGAATTGATATAAGCCAATGCAAATAAAAGTTGTAAATAAAAAATTTAAACACCATGGCAGTGGCGAAAAAATTCAATCACACAAAGTGCTGCCAACTGACAACATTTGTGTGTATATGTATGGATGTGTCTTAAGCTATTACGCTGCCATCAATCGTTGAAAGTCGCGTAATTGAAGCTATGACAATGATGAGGTTGAAAAACTTTTAGTGTTTTTTATTTACTCATGCTTCCTTTAAATATTTTTTTTTTGTTTTACTGCGGTTGCTACGTACGGTATTTTTCTCAATTCTCAACCAATGAAGTAATTTGCATGCATGACAATTGCTATATGGCATACCTTGAGGCGCGTCGGAAAAATATTTAAATTTCCAAATGCTTTGTCACCATTTGCCGAATTCACAATTTGGTGCTGTGCATATGTATATTGCATTTCTCTGTGTACATATAAATAGTTGATTAACTACCAAATAATTATTTACGTCGGCAATGCGTCATTTACTGCTCTAGCGCCTGAAATTATGCGGAAGAAGCTGACTGTAAATTTGAACTGATAGTTTGATAGTTGAACGATAGTTTGTGCTCATTACAAATGAATTTTTTAAAACAGATGTAACTATCTGATTTCTAGGATATGGTGAAAACGTATGCTCGAAGCTTATCGTAGGTATACGTCTTAGTATACATAAGCGCTCATTGTAATGAGATAGGTGTGAGCTCTGATTCTATTTCTGAATAGTTCTATTTAATCTAGCCACCGCGTTATGTATCGAATATTTCGTTCAATACGCTTTCCTTCTGCACTTCACAGATGCTTTTTCATGGTTCGAAAAAATAAAATAGGGAAGCGCCTGACGGCATTTGAACCCGGCACCTTCTGAAAGGTAACAAGTATTAGACCGCACAAAATAGACTCATGTATCTCTGCTAGCTGGGAAGTCATTATTTTTACCTTCCTTATATTTGGTCGGGATGTAACTATGTAATATTGATGCGCCTAAAAGATTCAGCGATTTCAATTCTCACGTTACATACCTGATGATAGTACGAATGGCAATTATAACAGGGATGTTTTAGTTTTTTAAACTATAATTTTATTTCATCGCCGTTCAAATTGACTTGGCAATTATCCCTGACTGCTGTGCATTGTGCAATGAACAGTACAGCCAAGTTAAAATAAAACGAACACGGTTGTTTTCAGTGGCAAAAATATAAAAAAATTTAGTAGATTTAATTTTCTTTAAGGAGCGAAGAAACAAATGAATTTTTTTCGCTCTCTGCTCCTGCTCCGCTCCAGCCAAAATCCTTTGACCCTTACCTCCTTGTTCCTTTGCTCTGTTCCGCGGATAGCGGGTGCCTTCTTGCTAAACCTATCCTTATAAAGGGCTGATCGACATCTATCTCCCCTTTTTGTCGGCCTCCTCTTGTTCAACGTCAGCAATTAAATTCTTTCGCTTTTGATTATGTTCCATTTTTATCCAGAAGGCTGGCAGTTACCCCGATTTCAACTTCATAACCGTTTGATGAGTGACGATGTTGCTTGCTTTGAGTTTGATTACTCTCTGGTTACGAGGAACCATTTCTGGATTATAATGCCTGATAATCTCTAATACTTTATATAGCTTTGCGGATTTTTCTAGTTACCAGACTCCCGTTCTTTGCCACAATGAGACGTCTTTCAAGTGCACCAGTTTCCCTTCCAGGTAGATTTAGCCTTGGAAGATAACTGTGATTTTATATAATAACCAAACATTGAGTGCGATGCTCGCCATTTGCGTTTTGATCTATTTCTCTTGGGCTCTCAGTACGTGGTTTCTTTCAGGCTATGCTAACAGGGACTACTGTGTTTCTTCTTTTTTCCGTAATTTTCCCCGATATGCAGGCTACTTGTAGCTCTCTTTGCTATGGCAACTGCTTGACACAAATGAACCTCGCTGACAATACTGCTTAACATGTGTCTTCCCCAGTCCAGCTGTGAAATCAATCTTTAATCTGTGTTTGCAGGCGATTAGAGGTATGCCCGCGTCTCGAGAATAGTCAGCTTTGGAAATCTCCAAGTTTCCGTGCCAGCTCGTGGGCTATGCAGTTACGAGGAATGTCCTTGCGACTTGGGTTCCATACAACAGTCAATGAGTACTTTGATGCCAGCGCCCGAAGTTAATAATAATAATAGATTGGCGCTTACACATATGTTAGTGTTTGGCCGAGCTTCTCCTCCGATTTGTGGCGTGCGCCTTGATGTTGTCACACAAAGCGGAGGGACCTACAGTTTTACGCCGACTCCGAACGGCGATTGTATTTTTATGAGAAGCTGTTTTTCATGGCAGAAATACACTCGGAGGTTTGCCATTGCCTGCCGAGGGACGACCGCTGTTAAGAAAAAAACCTTTTTTCTATATTTTTGCGATGTTGCTTTGACCAGGGTTTGAACCCAGGCATTGTGGAGTGGAAGCGCGCACTGCTTACCACTACACCACAGCGGCCGAAGTTACCATCTTGTAATTGTAATAGATAGCTTAGTGCGGAGTCCACAAAAACCCTCAGCCTTACTGTCTTCCAATCTGAGCTCCAGGTGGGGGAGCTCATTTACCCAGATTTTTGCTTTAAATTCCCTGACAAAATGGAGTTATTTCAGCACTAAAGCCTCTGGAGACTGCTGTTACAGAAACGAAAATATGCAGTAGATTCCAGAGCCATTCTTGGACAAGTTTCCATTGTTTCTGTAACCGAGAGCGAAGCCAACTTTTGGATGTTATATCAAAGACAATTGTGTCATATGTTTTGAGCACTAAGCTGCGGCAGTGACTTTACTAAATGTTTTGTCTAAGTTGCAGCGCCAACTCAGCCTTCTCTCAAGGGTTATACCAAGGTATTTTACCTCATCAGAGCTTGAATAACCCTATGGAATGAATATCTTGATGAAAAAAAGAAAAGCGCCGTACTATGCTGAGCAAAAAAGTAAAACAAAAAGAGCCGCAGTTTTCTAACCAAGGAGCTGCATGCGCCTCAAAAAAATGAGCGAAATATTAAATTTTGTATTGACTTTTCTTTTTCCTTCTACTTTGCAAACACTCTAGAAACTGGACAAGCAGTTAAATCTCTTTGGTAATGCACAATAGTAGATTTGTATAAAAATCAATGCATATAATTAGGCGCTCAGCAGTTTTCTGCCACAAGCTCACTGGTAATTTATGTGATTTATGTAAGAACATAAAAGAAGCATAAACTACTGATAACGAGAACTTTCATAACTATTCGACAGATGAAGTCGATAGCATCACGAGTTCTATCCAAAAGTGAGGTACTTCTGGCACCAAAATCTTACACCAAACTACAGTTGTGTGAATATTAGGGTGCTTTTTTCGCGACTATTTTTTGTTTTCACTCCCACTTCGAAATTTTGTGGAAATACCAAAAAAAAATTTCTCGCTCGACCAAGTGGTGCAAAGATTTGCCGTTTAAAATACACGTAAACTTCAATTTTTTTCTGCAAAATTCTACAGCCCAGAGGCATTTTATGGTATAATCTTGGTCAATAATAGGGTTTCTTCAGAATTGAATGCTCTACAAAAGTGTCCATTTCTCAAAAAATTTCGAGGTGTGAGTCAAAAGAGAAATAGTCCCACCCTAATGTAAAACACACATTTTTACGCATATTTTTACTTTCTGATTCAAGTATTCATTCACTTTTAGTTCACACGTCGTGTAATTACTTATTTATGCCTAAGTTGCTTAGCACTTCCAAATATTTATTGCTAATAAATACGTATTTATGTGCATATATAACTGCACATAACTATATTATGTGTATGTACGTATGTATACATGTACACCAACGGCATATGCAATCGATAATCTTTTCTCAATAAATTATTGCCATATTTATTTTATCTTTTACGTTCTGTTTTTCTTCTTCTTCTTGCGTCTCACATCCTAAATAAGTCTGTTTAATGTTTTTATAGTTGTCTTAATTGCTTACTTTTCGGTTGTTGGCTGGTGTTGGTATTCGATTATTTATGGCAGCAATTAGCCACGTTGAGAACGGAGAGGGGGTATATAACGTTATGGATTGGCTACTTTTAAAAGAACATTAAATATGCATTAGGCTTATTTTAGTCTTGGTTTTTTTCTCGGCGATAATTTATGAAATCCAAAAACGGGATTTATACCATTTTCTCATGTTGGATTTCATTCAAATGCTTCTTTTTGTACTTTTTCTATTAAATTTCGTTTCATTGCTCCCTATTTCAGTTATTTGCAGTTCCTTTCCTTCTTTCACCTCTATTTGCTCATTGCGTTCTTGTTCGTCGTAATATTTTAATGTTATTACACTTCACCTTCTCCATTTCTCAAAATTTTGCATTTTCACTTTACTTCAATTTCATACCATTTTATCTCATTTCGGTATTATTTATTTCACTACATCTCAGTACTTCTCACTTCATTCCACTTTATTTAAAAAATTAGAGATGTCTCGAACTAAGTTGACTCAAGCTATTCCATTAGTCACTGCGTTCTCATTTACAGCACACAGAACAGAGCAACTGTGTGACGATGAGTCAACCAAAACTCTTAAGTAAAGCTTAATGAAAGAGTGTGCCATCTGGCTATACACTAAAAGAGAAATACTTACATACTAGTCTTAAAGCTATTTGACCCTAAATAGTTTTACAGAACTCCTCAAAAACTAAAACTTTCGTTTCAAAGACAATTGAATTACTGGATAAGTGTAACAAAAGTTTGATCCACACTTCACAATTCAGCTATCTGTGAAGATAGAGCAACTGAGGCATTGTTAGTATAGCATCTATTCCCATTCCCATCTTGTGAGGAATATATTTAGTATGAAAGCTTTTGTTTAAAGAGGTTCTAGGCAGCCATAACCGTATTTCTCACATATCCGCAGTTCGCTATCTCCACATTCATACAACCTTTCACTTAAAGTGCCTGTAACATTAATTTCAATGCACTTTTGCAGAAGTTACTTTGACAATCCTATAATGTTTTTGGCATAGTAGAGATCACGTTTAGTGCCTTTGTAGGACATGATCTACTTGGTGTTATAATCCCAACGCCGACAACCGTTGAACCCACACAGAGTTCCGTAAGAAAAATAACAACAAATGACCAGACTATGATCTCTCGTTAGGCTTATTCAGTCCGACTCTCCACATTTAACTTCCAGTTTGGTATAAGCAATCTGACTCATGGAAAAATTTTGTTTATTTAGAGAAGGCTGGTTGAAACTAAAAATTTCTTTCTTGAAACTAAGCGTGGAATAGTGGTGCCATTATTATGTCCAATGCAAACTCGCGCCATTCCTTCCGAGGAGGTTCGATCACACGTTTATAATGGCGGCCTGAAAGGAGGTCATGACCTAATTTTGACCTCCTCTACGTTGGTACCTCGAATTACAGATCGAAAAGCCCTTAGGGACCACTATTTTTCCGGTACAGCCATTTTCCATTGGACAAAGTGCGTTTACTTAGCACACCCAACAGGAATCTCAGCCCTACGATTTGAGAGCTGCATCGCAGAAATCTTCGCGGGGTTGTTCTTAATGCGCCAGATAGGAAATTTCCGAAAATATAGATTAGATTTTGGAATGGTAAAATGAGTATTCCCTAGTTGGTGTTCGATTTCCATATTTTGAGGGCGTCAAGATGGCGATTTTTTAATAGAGTTCGTAGAAATGGGCTGTAGAAATGGGATTGGCGACTCTATAAGTCAGGCTGGGGATTAACAATTCCGAAGTTACAGAAGCAAATAGGAACTCACAGAAAACATTCTGCGGAAGCGTGGGCGGATGTCATGAATCAGCAAGATTTTGATGAATTACTCGCAAAGAATCTTGCTTCATTGAACTACTTGAGAGACAGAGCAGGAAATTGGACAATGAGCAGAAAGGAGTCGCTAAAGCTTCGGCTTGATGCTTAGTTTTCATACAGTCCTTCGCCTAAGGATTTCAGCACTGTCAATCTACCTATGTTTTTGCTAAAAACTTTAGAGAGACTGAAAGCTTGCAAAGAGCATTATAGATACCGCCCTACATACATACATTAGTATAATGTAGACTTGACTGCTGTTATCCGAAAATGTCGTGGGGAAGCTTCTGCACACAGCGAAGAGTAAACAGGATCACTCTGCAATATAGTGTTCTCTCACCGCTGCTCTGGAGCGTGATTGTAAACCACCTTCAGGATGAACTCACGATGTAGCGAGACAGAGTTGGCGCAATCAGCAGTACCGCTACTTGGTTCATGAGGAATTTGACCCCTTACTCATTGCTATCGTGAAGTCATCACCCTGAGGAATGCGCAGTTGTGTGTTCTATCATTCGTGGGATGAACTGGAGAAGATGGGCTGTCGTCTGATTGTCAGTGCAGAAGACGTGGTACTTATGGTTAAATGAAGATTTCAGGAAACCCTTTTTAGACTGACTAAAGGCTACTTGATCTAAGTAACTAGCTGATTGGCATAATTAGTAACAAATATTGGCCTTAGAAATTCCAAATTTTTCGTTGAAGGTTCAACAAATGAACCGAAAGCAGAAGTAAATAATTCGCCTTTGCAACAACTACGCTGCGCTAATGAACTTCAACGACAACCTTAATTGTTAAGTTTATTCAAACTGTTTAATTAGTTTTAATTAAACTTATCACGAATAATGGGTGACTCGTAGTTAAAAATCTATTAACTTACCCTCCTTCGGCGCTGAAATATATGCCGTCGGGTGGCATCTAAAAATAATGAAGTACCTCTTCTTCCTGCATTACAATGAGGCGATACGGTGTCGTATAGCTTTAAAGCTTTAAATTAAAAGAAATATAAAAACAACAGCTTAATTTACTATAAGTTGAATGATTCAACTTGGATCCAAATCTCCTCTACTCAAATCGAGCCAGTGTTGTCAACAAGCTGGCAGTTCTAAATATAACTAGTAATTTTTAGCAAAAAAAAAACCGACTTCAACTCCCATATAAAAAAAAAAAATATATATATATATCTCATGATCCGCTGATCGGATCTTAACCAGATTAGTATGGGACCACCTCTGAGACCCTACCTTTCCGATGCAAAAAGAATTATCGAAATCGGTTGACGTGGTCCAAAGTTATGCGGTAACATACATAAAAAAAAAAAAAAAAAAAAAAAATATTCCGACGAACTGATAACCTCCTCCTTTTTTGGAAGTCGGTTAAAAACAGGCGAGTTCGATAAAATCGCCAATCACTGTTTGCTGAAAAAACTAACAATGCCTTTTTACACGAATGAAGGGTGGCATATTAAAATTTTAATGATAGTCGTTAATGCAGCAAACAGAAATAGTATTTAACTACACACAACCGATTGGGAAGGAAAATTGCGCATACGCCCCGGCGACTAAAAAATTAAGTATTAAGTCAGAAAGTAAAATTTACATACATACACATATACATATGTTCAAACATTAGGGTGGTCAAAAAAGTAAGTGAAAAAGTATAGCCGGATTCTGAATGTCCTCACCCCTTACGATCGTTCTCTATTTACCGAAAAAAAATTATACCCCGCTTTTTTAATTTGAAATCGAAAAATATTTATTCCATGTATTTGTATGTGGAAAAAAACCATTTTTGGTGGAAATGGTATAGAATTCTGGAAAGTCAATATATTTCGATCAGAAAACTCTGCTTCTCTTCAGGAGACTTGCCAATAATAATACCCAATCGTTAATTTAACCATTTCTTAATACTAGCGATTTTTTATGGGTCCGGTATAGCATTTTTTGGAGATTTCAGGGTCCTTTATAAAAAAGTTATTATTAAGTAATGGTTAAATAAATGATTGAGTAGTATTATTGAAAGTCTTCTAAAGAGAAACAGATAGATCAGAAAGATCGAAAAATATTAGAAAAATTCATATACATAAATGCGTGTATGCCTCATAAACTTACTTAATTTTGTATGGAAAAACGGTTTATTTACGAGGTTTACACAGTTACGAGACATTTGCGCCTTAAGATAAATACCCTGATTAATTTTCAAAAATTCTATACCATGTCTATGAAAATTAGACTTTTTCCATATAAAACTTATAATTCTTAGTATTTTTTTGATTTCAAAATAATACTAATCCTAGGGGTTTAAGACACCGGATTTATTTTGTTTTGACTACCCTAATGTACATGCATTCCTAGAATTATGAAAGTACTGAATTTCAGAGCATACAACCAACTACATATTTGGTGGCATGCGACATTGCACTATATGTTGCATGCAACGTTTCCGTTCGCTTCTATTATTATTTCAAAATTTCATTATTTGTTTGTGGATTTTTTGATTATCGAGAAATTTATGTGACAACAAATGCCATGTGAAATATGCCTAAGTAAGCAATCGCATTTTATGCTGTTGTAGTTGTTATTATTATTTATATGTACTTTGTTTTACCGAACTGTTGTTTGATTTGCCACTTATTCAAGCCCTTCCCAATGGCGATTTGCTGCTTTCGGTTGTGGTTTTTGCGTGTTGATTGCCCATAATTTTCCGGCAACACATTGCAGGCACAGAAATAGTTAGTTAGTTGGCATGCGGTTGTTGAATGTATGTATGTATGTAACTGAAAAAGTGAAGAAAATCAAAACATGACAACAACAACAACAACAAAAGCAATTGCCATTTCTATACACCCAAGAAAATTTATGTACAACGCGTTGCACACAATCGAAAAACACGAACATTATCGATAAAATTACCATTAAAAACCATTTGAAAAGTGCAGTGCGGGTCACTTGGACAGTTTTGCGCCGCCACTTTTTCTTGATTGAATGGCATTTCTGTGATTCGTCTACTCGATTGTGGTTTCATGGCAAATTTTTCAAAACATGCCATAATTCCATTTCGAGCTTATCGCTGCGTCTAAATCAACATTACAATAACTACATATATACATAAGTATTGATCACAGGTGAGGAATGCCTGTAATGTGGAGTGGGTTGCTGACGTCGTGTCTAAGTCGGCGCGCCGGTTGGTTTTCGTGCAGCCGATAAAATTGGACAAACGGAACGGAAGTGTTACCGATGATGAATGGCTGCACAGTTGTGGAATTCGTGTCTGTGCGTGTGTATGGCATGTGATTGGTTGGCAGGATGATTTGAAATTGGTGGGGGGCTCGAGGAAGGTCTGCACAGGCTGGTTTGATCGAATTTAATTGGTTATATTATTAAGATTTAGAAATGATAAACTTAAACCAAAATAACATACCTCCATATCTCAACTCAGACCATAAATTTGGACGCCACTATGCACATTTGGCATGAAAGTTCAGTGAGTATGGTTATCTCTTGCAGCGGTGATGTGTATTGGTCACGAAGATTTAACTCCGCTAGAGTTTTTAGTACAGCAGGTCTATGCCAATAAGCTGCAATCGACCGATTCGCCTGAAGCTAACAAAACTTAGGCCAGTGCAGCAAAGTGACTGAAAATTGTGGCAGACATTCAATCAATGTTATATTCCATACTTAAAAGTACTTCTGAATCTTTCAAATAAACAAATCGCTTCTTGTGAAAAGTAGTTAAGTCCACTTTTTCTAAAAAATTATTGTATTTGTAGCTTTTACCCGCAGTTTCGCTTGCGTGCGGTTCGGTTTAAAGTTATGATTTCCAAGGAACAAAAAAAGGAAATAATAAATTATATTTAAAAAAGTTACAGATTGTCTCGAGGTTGGAGAACATGTCCAAGATCTTTGTTAGAAAAACCATTACTTAACCGTAAGAATTTGATTTCTGTTTCTTCCGATCAAATTTAATTGTTATTTTTTGATTTTCAGCTTTCCCTACAGAATAATCATATTTCTGAATTTTTAATTACTCGACAATTTTTGAGCGCTACTTTTAAATTTACATAATTTTTTTCGTTATATATAACTCATTAGATCATAAAAGATTAAAAAGGCCATTAAAACGCGCCTGCATTATAAAGATCGAAAAAGTAAAAACTCTAAAAAACAAATATATTTGTCGAAAAAAAAAAATAATAATAGCAAAATAACGCGTACTGATCAAAAACAAAAAACAATCCAAAATTTAAAAATTTTGCAATGATCTAAAAAAAAAATTCGGAATTTAACGGTTATTTTCGTTCCTGCTGTAAAGACGAAAGATATTTCATTTTGCAAATGTTTACTTAAATTTAATTTGATCTTCTAAGCAAGTGACACCCTCCTCAAAATTTATTTCGAAATTAAATTTTCTTAAAAATATTTCGTTTGACATCCATACGCTAAGGGCAAAAAATCTGCTCACGGTCTCACAAACTTTCACATTTATAATAGTTATTAGCAGGATTTTATGACAGCAGAAAAAACAACTAAACATACATCGATTTCGAAAGATCGAACTACCTATTTTATTTCTAATCGTTGCTGTTCAGTGATGCGCAAAATTTGCTAAGTCCAAAATAGTCACAGAAATTACGATAAGTCCCACAAAGCATAACAACTTTTCATTAAAATTATGGAATTTGATTCGTCTGAAGTTGGTTTAGGTGTACTCCGGAAACTTATCTAAATTGTTTGCCAAGCAAGTGATTGAAGAAAATGAGTTTTAAAGTTTTTAATTATTTCCTGTAAAAATTTAAAAACTGGACTTAGCAAGTTTTCATGCTAAGCTAGCGAAATATTTTCTTTGATATCGCACACACAGCATATTTTTTTGCAATCCATTTCAGAATCATCCCACCCTTATTGGAAAACCCTTTATCAGGTACATTTAAGCATTGCTTAGTCGCATCATCTAAAGTAAAACTTAGACCCGGGCAAGTTGTTTTCATTTTACCGAAGACCCGTATATGTATGTACATTGGGCCACGTAAACAAAGATACTACAATGCGACCAGAATAAGACTCAAATTTTAACATTTGGTAGAGTAATGATCCTCCGTGAATCTTCCCTTCTCTATGACAATTGTAAGAGGTCGCGCGCCGAGCCTTTGGTTTTCCCATATTGATAACACGTGAGAAAAATAGTTCTTGCCTTCTGAGGTCAATATAATTTTGTAGTATCAATAAAAACGCTCGTAACTGTAAAAATTCATTGATTACATGCCATTTAAATGTTGGGCAAGCTCATGGAGGATCATTACCATATATACCAAATGCGAAACTTTGAGTCTCATTCTGGTCGCATTGCAGGATTTTTATTTATTTTTTGATATGGTCTAATGTACATTCGTTAGTTTAATGTTTCTAGGGATCTACTGCCGTCAGGCAACTCCCGCGTCTCAGCAAATAACAAATGAATGACTTGTCCTGCTTCACTTGTCGAACTAATTTTTTAAGCATGGTTGGTTACACTTTTGATACCCTGAGGTTTCGCCTTCTTCATTGTCTTCATTTACGACGACCTTCGTCTTTCGATCGTTCGCTATCACAGCAAACGTCCACGTTCGGCCTTCCTGCGTTTTGACCATTTTTAGTGCGGTTACAAAAGCTTTCTTCGCCGTTCGTTGGTGCTTAAGATATTCAAAATTTTTCACTTCACCCATAGGGTGTCCCCTTGCGCCATCATAAATTCTTGCTGATCTTACCTGGTATATGAAGTGCCCAGACGAAAGTCGGTGTGGCGGAGTTGGTGGGTGCATTTTAAGGGGTGGCCACGGTGAATTCCTCGGGCCCTCCGCTGGTTCTCTATTTGTTCCGATTTTGTGCGAGAAAGTAGCCTTTAGACATCCCATAGCATTAGGAGTTATGTATTATTGCACCTGTGTCATGGTTGCCTTATTACGCCGCAGCCCCGTCAAAAAAAATTTTCAAAAATCAATGCGAATGCTTAGCCACATGAAACATGCATACCAAGAATTTTTCTGAATACAAAGTTGGTAATTTTGGTGAACTTTTTTCTTTGTAACATTTCAACTTTTATTTCTGCACTCTTTTGCTTTGGAGGAAAGCTGTAACTCATAAAACGGCCTCTACAAATCTCCTCCAAAGTTTTTTAGCTTTAAAAAAAAAAATAAAAATATTGACAAGAAAATATTCAAAACGGTGGCAAAATGAAGGCTCTGAACTATTTTGAACCTTAAAGTTCGGCACCACTTTGCGGTGGCGCGGAAGCTCTCGTCATTGTATTATCTTCCTGGTGTTAAATTTTAATGGCAAATTAAGTGAAATATAAAAAATGCAAAGAAGCAAAAACTTCGTTCTCCACTAATCGAATTCGAGTCCAGAAATAGGCAACGGAAAATTTCCAACAACAAAACACCGTACATATGAGCAAAAAAAAAAAGGAGAGATAACTTTATGCTAGTATTTGCACAGTAATCGATGCTCAAAGCAGATTTTTT